>NC_136488.1:161244095-161456595 GCF_053919585.1 Euprymna scolopes
TGCCATTTTTCCATTGTTTTCTCACTTGCAATTTTTATATTTGTGCTACTCACACATTATGTCATTTTACTCGAAATCAAATCTAACATTATCCCGTCCCCCTCACCCGACCCCCAGTTAGAAATTGCAAATACTTATTGCAATTATTGAGTCAGTCCCCTTGATATTTCACCGTTTTCAGTTCAGCTGCTGCTCCTAGAATGTTTTGGCACAGACCATCTTGTATGGGACACTCCTTGCTTTTATTCCAACTAGATATGACTGATTGTGTAGGAGGGAAAGTACACCCAGAATTTGTGCGATTCTGGAAACGGTTTGTTGATGAATAATGTTTCCAGTAACTTCTGAAAGATACACAAGGTTTTAGTTCTATCCATATTTTGTAAGTATAAGAAATTATACATATATCCTCTCTCTCTCTCTCTCACTCTTTATCTCTCTCTCTCTCTCTCTCTCTCTCTATATATATATATATATTTCTCTATCTTTTTTTATCTTTTTCTTTCTCTCTCCCTCTCTTTCCTTCTCTCTCTCCCTCTCTTTCTCTCTCTCTCTCCCCCTCGGTTTCCTTCTCTCTCTCTCTCTCTCCCCCTCGGTTTCCTTCTCTCTCTCTCTCTCTCCCCCTCGGTTTCCTTCTCTCTCTCTCTCTCTCTCCCCTCGGTTTCCTTCTCTCTCTCTCTCTCCCCTCGGTTTCCTTCTCTCTCTCTCTCTCTCCCCCTCGGTTTCCTTCTCTCTCTCTCTCTCCCCCTCGGTTTCCTTCTCTCTCTCTCTCTCCCCTCGGTTTCCTTCTCTCTCTCTCTCTCCCCCTCGGTTTCCTTCTCTCTCTCTCTCTCCCCTCGGTTTCCTTCTCTCTCTCTCCCCCCCCTCGGTTTCCTTCTCTCTCTCTCCCCCCCCTCGGTTTCCTTCTCTCTCTCTCCCCCCCCTCGGTTTCCTTCTCTGTCTCTCTCCCCCCCTCGGTTTCCTTCTCTGTCTCTCTCTCTCTCTCTCTCTCTCTCTCTCTCTCTCTCTCTCTCTCTCTCTCCCCCTCGGTTTCCTTCTCTCTCTCCCCCTCGGTTTCCTTCTCTCTCTCTCTCTCTCTCTGTTTCCTTCTCTCTCTCTCTCTTTGTTTCCTTCTCTCTCTCTCTCCCTCGGTTTCCTTTTTTTTTCTCTCTCTCTCTCTCTCTCTCTCTCTCTCTCTCTCTCTCTCTCTCTCTCTCCCTCGGTTTCCTTCTCTCTCTCTCTCTCTCTGTCTCTCTCTCTCTCGGTTTCCTTCTCTCTCTCTCTCTCTCCCCCCCTCGGTTTCCTTCTCTCTCTCTCTCCCCCCCTCGGTTTCCTTCTCTCTCTCTCCCCCCCCCTCGGTTTCCTTCTCTCTCTCTCCCCCCCCTCGGTTTCCTTCTCTCTCTCCCCCCCTCGGTTTCCTTCTCTCTCCCCCCCCCTCGGTTTCCTTCTCTCTCTCTCTCTCTCTCCCCCCCTCGGTTTCCTTCTCTCTCTCTCCTCCCCCTCGGTTTCCTTCTCCCCCCCCTCGGTTTCCTTCTCTCTCTCTCCCCCTCGGTTTCCTTCTCTCTCTCTCCCCCTCGGTTTCCTTCTCTCTCTCTCCCCCTCGGTTTCCTTCTCTCTCTCTCCCCTCGGTTTCCTTCTCTCTCTCTCTCTCTCTCTCTCTCCCCCTCGGTTTCCTTCTCTCTCCCCCTCGGTTTCCTTCTCTCTCCCCCTCGGTTTCCCTTCTCTCTCCCCCTCGGTTTCCTTCTCTCTCCCCCTCGGTTTCCTTCTCTCTCTCTCTCTCTCTCTCTCTCTCTCTCTCTCTCTCTCTCTCTCTCTCTCTCTCCCTCGGTTTCCTTCTCTCTCTCTCTCTCTCTCGGTTTCCTTCTCTCTCTCCCCCCTCGGTTTCCTTCTCTCTCTCTCTCCCCCTCGGTTTCCTTCTCTCTCTCTCTCTCTCTCTCTCTCTCTCTCTCTCTCTCTCTCTCTCTCTCGGTTTCCTTCTCTCTCTCTCTCGGTTTCCTTCTCTCTCTCTCTCTCTCGGTTTCCTTCTCTCTCTCTCTCTCTCGGTTTCCTTCTCTCTCTCTCTCTCTCGGTTTCCTTCTCTCTCTCTCTCTCTCTCTCTCTCCTCTCTCGGTTTCCTTCTCTCTCTCTCTCTCTCTCCCCCTCGGTTTCCTTCTCTCCCCCCCTCGGTTTCCTTCTCTCTCTCTCTCTCTCTCTCTCTCTCTCTCTCTCTCTCTCTCTCTCTCTCCCCTTCGGTTTCCTTCTCTCTCTCTCTCTCTCTCTCTCTCCCACTCGGTTTCCTTCTCTCTCTCTCTCTCTCTCTCCCTCGGTTTCCTTCTTTCTCTCTCTCTCCCCTCGGTTTCCTTCTTTCTCTCTCTCTCTCTCTCTATCTCTCTCTCTCTCCCCTCGGTTTCCTTCTCTCTCTCTCCCCTCGGTTTCCTTCTCTCTCTCTCTCTCTCTCTCCCCCTCGGTTTCCTTCTCTCTCTCTCTCTCTCTCTCTCTCTCTCTCTCTCTCTCTCTCCCTCTGTTTCCTTCTCTCTCTCTCTCTCTCCACCTCTGTTTCCTTCTCTCTCTCTCTCCACCTCTGTTTCCCTCTCTCTCTCTTTCTCCCTCTGTTTCCTTCTCTCCCTCTCTTCCTCTGTTTCCTTCTCTCTCTCTCTCTCTTCCTCTGTTTCCTTCTCTCGCTCTCTCTTCCTCTGTTTCCTTCTCTCTCTCTCTTCCTCTGTTTCCTTCTCTCTCTTTCTCTTCCTCTGTTTCCTTCTCTCTCTCTCTCTTCCTCTGTTTCCTTCTCTCTCTCTTCCTCTGTTTCCTTCTCTCTCTCTCTCTCTTCCTCTGTTTCCTTCTCTCTCTCTCTCTTCCTCGGTTTCCTTCTCTCTCTCTCTCTTCCTCTGTTTCCTTCTCTCTCTCTCTCTCTTCCTCTGTTTCCTTCTCTCTCTCTTCCTCTGTTTCCTTCTCTCTCTCTTCCTCTGTTTCCTTCTCTCTCTCTCTCTCTTCCTCTGTTTCCTTCTCTCTCTCTCTTCCTCTGTTTCCTTCTCTCTCTCTCTCTTCCTCTGTTTCCTTCTCTCTCTCTCTCTCTTCCTCTGTTTCCTTCTCTCTCTCTCTCTTCCTCTGTTTCCTTCTCTCTCTCTCTCTCTTCCTCTGTTTCCTTCTCTCTCTCTCTCTTCCTCTGTTTCCTTCTCTCTCTCTCTCTTCCTCTGTTTCCTTCTCTCTCTCTCTCTTCCTCTGTTTCCTTCTCTCTCTCTCTCTTCCTCTGTTTCCTTCTCTCTCTCTCTCTTCCTCTGTTTCCTTCTCTCTCTCTCTCTTCCTCTGTTTCCTTCTCTCTCTTTCTCTCTCTCTCCCTTTGTTTCTTTCTCTCTCTTTCTCTCTCTCTTCCTCTGTTTCCTTCTCTCTCTCTTCCTCTGTTTTCTTCTCCCTCTCTCTCTTCCTCTGTTTCCTTCTCTCTCTCTCTTCATCTGTTTCCTTCTCTCTCTTCCTCTGTTTCCTTCTCTCTCTCTCTCTTCCTCTGTTTCCTTCTCTCTCTCTCTCTTCCTCTGTTTCCCTCTCTCTCTCTCTTCCTCTGTTTCCCTCTTCCTCTGTTTCCCTCTTTCTCTCCCTCTGTTTCCCTCTCTCTCTCCCTCTGTTTCCCTCTCTCTCTCCCTCTGTTTCCCTCTCTCTCTCCCTCTGTTTCCCTCTCTCTCTCCCTCTGTTTCCCTCTCTCTCTCCCTCTGTTTCCCTCTCTCTCTCCCTCTGTTTCCCTCTATCTCTCCCTCTGTTTCCCTCTATCTCTCCCTCTGTTTCCCTCTCTCTCTCCCTATGTTTCCCTCTCTCTCTCCCTCTGTTTCCCTCTCTCTCTCCCTCTGTTTCCCTCTCTCTCTTCCTCTGGTTTCCTCTCTCTCTCTTCCTCTGGTTCCTCTCTCTCTCTCACTCTGTTTCCTCTCTCTCTCTCACTCTGTTCCCTCTCTCTCTCTTCCTCTGTTTCCCTCTCTCTCTCTTCCTCTGTTTCCCTCTCTCTCTCTTCCTCTGTTTCCCTCTCTCTCTCTTCCTCTGTTTCCCTCTCTCTCTCTTCCTCTGTTTCCCTCTCTCTCTCTTCCTCTGTTTCCCTCTCTCTCTCTTCCTCTGTTTCCCTCTCTCTCTCTTCCTCTGTTTCCCTCTCTCTCCCTTCCTCTGTTTCCCTCTCTCTCTCTTCCTCTGTTTCCCTCTCTCTCTCTTCCTCTGTTTCCCTCTCTCTCTTCCTCTGTTTCCCTCTCTCTCTCTTCCTCTGTTTCCCTCTCTCTCTCTTCCTCTGTTTCCCTCTCTCTCTCTCTCTTCCTCTGTTTCCCTCTCTCTCTCTCTCTCTTCCTCTGTTTCCCTCTCTCTCTCTCTCTTCCTCTGTTTCCCTCTCTCTCTCTCTCTTCCTCTGTTTCCCTCTCTCTCTCTCTCTTCCTCTGTTTCCCTCTCTATCTCTCTCTCTTCCTCTGTTTCCCTCTCTCTCTCTCTTCCTCTGTTTCCCTCTCTCTCTCTCTCTTCCTCTGTTTCCCTCTCTCTCTCTCTCTTCCTCTGTTTCCCTCTCTCTCTCTCTTCCTCTGTTTCCCTCTCTCTCTCTCTCTTCCTCTGTTTCCCTCTCTCTCTCTCTCTTCCTCTGTTTCCCTCTCTCTCTCTCTCTTCCTCTGTTTCCCTCTCTCTCTCTCTCTTCCTCTGTTTCCCTCTCTCTCTCTCTCTTCCTCTGTTTCCCTCTCTCTCTCTCTTCCTCTGTTTCCCTCTCTCTCTCTCTTCCTCTGTTTCCCTCTCTCTCTCTTCCTCTGTTTCCCTCTCTCTCTCTCTTCCTCTGTTTCCCTCTCTCTCTCTTCCTGTTTCCCTCTCTCTCTCTTCTGTTTCCCTCTCTCTCTCCCCCCATGTTTCCCTCTCTCTCTCTCCCCCCCATGTTTCCCTCTCTCCCCCCCATGTTTCCCTCTCTCTCCCCCCTGTTTCCCTCTCTCTCTCCCCCCTCTGTTTCCCTCTCTCTCTCCCCCCTCTGTTTCCCTCTCTCTCTCCCCCCCCTCTGTTTCCCCCTCTCTCTCTCTTCCTCTGTTTCCCTCTCTCTCTCTCTCTTCCTCTGTTTCCCTCTCTCTCTCTCTCTTCCTCTGTTTCCCTCTCTCTCTCTCTCTCTCTCTTCCTCTGTTTCCCTCTCTCTCTCTCTCTTCCTCTGTTTCCCTCTCTCTCTCTCTCTTCCTCTGTTTCCCTCTCTCTCTCTCGCTCTTCCTCTGTTTCCCTCTCTCTCTCTCGCTCTTCCTCTGTTTCCCTCTCTCTCTCTCGCTCTTCCTCTGTTTCCCTCTCTCTCTTTCTCTGTTTCCCTCTCTCTCTCTCTCTCTTTCTCTGTTTCCCTCTCTCTCTCTCTCTTCCTCTGTTTCCCTCTCTCTCTCTCTCTTCCTCTGTTTCCCTCTCTCTCTCTCTCTTCCTCTGTTTCCCTCTCTCTCTCTCTTCCTCTGTTTCCCTCTCTCTCTCTCTCTCTCTTCCTCTGTTTCCCTCTCTCTCTCTCTTCCTCTGTTTCCCTCTCTCTCTCTCTCTCTCTTCCTCCATTCCCTCTCTCTCTCTTCCTCTGTTTCCCTCTCTCTCTCTCTTCCTCTGTTTCCCTCTCTCTCTCTCTTCCTCTGTTTCCCTCTCTCTCTCTCTTCCTCTGTTTCCCTCTCTCTCTCTCTCTTCCTCTGTTTCCCTCTCTCTCTCTCTCTCTCTCTTCCTCTGTTTCCCTCTCTCTCTCTCTCTCTTCCTCTGTTTCCCTCTCTCTCTCTCTCTCTCTTCCTCTGTTTCCCTCTCTCTCTCTCTCTCTCTTCCTCTGTTTCCCTCTCTCTCTCTCTTCCTCTGTTTTCCTCTCTCTCTCTCTCTTCCTCTGTTTCCCTCTCTCTCTCTTCCTCTGTTTCCCTCTCTCTCTCTCTTCCTCTGTTTCCCTCTCTCTCTCTCTTCCTCTGTTTCCCTCTCTCTCTCTCTCTTCCTCTGTTTCCCTCTCTCTCTCTCTCTCTCTCTCTCTTCCTCTGTTTCCCTCTCTCTCTCTCTCTCTCTTCCTCTGTTTCCCTCTCTCTCTCTCTCTCTTCCTCTGTTTCCCTCTCTCTCTCTCTCTCTCTTCCTCTGTTTCCCTCTCTCTCTCTCTTCCTCTGTTTCCCTCTCTCTCTCTCTCTTCCTCTGTTTCCCTCTCTCTCTCTCTCTTCCTCTGTTTCCCTCTCTCTCTCTCTCTTCCTCTGTTTCCCTCTCTCTCTCTCTCTCTTCCTCTGTTTCCCTCTCTCTCTCTCTTCCTCTGTTTCCCTCTCTCTCTCTCTTCCTCTGTTTCCCTCTCTCTCTCTCTTCCTCTGTTTCCCTCTCTCTCTCTTCCTCTGTTTCCCCCTCTCTCTCTCTCTCTCTTCCTCTGTTTCCCTCTCTCTCTCTCTCTTCCTCTGTTTCCCTCTCTCTCTCTCTCTTCCTCTGTTTCCCTCTCTCTCTCTCTTCCTCTGTTTCCCTCTCTCTCTCTCTCTTCCTCTGTTTCCCTCTCTCTCTCTTCCTCTGTTTCCCTCTCTCTCTCTTCCTCTGTTTCCCTCTCTCTCTCTTCCTCTGTTTCCCTCTCTCTCTTCCTCTGTTTCCCTCTCTCTCCCTTCCTCTGTTTCCCTCTCTCTCCCTTCCTCTGTTTCCCTCTCTCTCCCTTCCTCTGTTTCCCTCTCTCTCCCTTCCTCTGTTTCCCTCTCTCTCTCTTCCTCTGTTTCCCTCTCTCTCTCTCTTCCTCTGTTTCCCTCTCTCTCTCTTCCTCTGTTTCCCTCTCTCTCTCTTCCTCTGTTTCCCTCTCTCTCTCTTCCTCTGTTTCCCTCTCTCTCTCTTCCTCTGTTTCCCTCTCTCTCTCTTCCTCTGTTTCCCTCTCTCTCTCTTCCTCTGTTTCCCTCTCTCTCTCTTCCTCTTTTTCCCTCTCTCTCTCTCTCCCTCTGTTTCCCTCTCTCTCTCTCCCTCTGTTTCCCTCTCTCTCTCTCCCTCTGTTTCCCTCTCTCTCTCTCCCTCTGTTTCCCTCTCTCTCTCTCCCTCTGTTTCCCTCTCTCTTTCCCTCTGTTTCCCTCTCTCTCTCCCTCTGTTTCCCTCTCTCTCTCCCTCTGTTTCCGTCTCTCTCTCCCTCTGTTTCCCTCTCTCTCTCCCTCTGTTTCCCTCTCTCTCTCTTCCTCTGTTTCCCTCTCTCTCTTCCTCTGTTTCCCTCTCTCTCTTCCTCTGTTTCCCTCTCTCTCTCTTCCTCTGTTTCCCTCTCTCTCTCTTCCTCTGTTTCCCTCTCTCTCTCTCTTCCTCTGTTTCCCTCTCTCTCTCTCTTCCTCTGTTTCCCTCTCTCTCTCTCTTCCTCTGTTTCCCTCTCTCTCTCTCTTCCTCTGTTTCCCTCTCTCTCTCTCTTCCTCTGTTTCCCTCTCTCTCTCTCTTCCTCTGTTTCCTTCTCTCTCTCCCCCCATGTTTCCCTCTATCTCCCCCCCCCTGTTTTCCTCTCTCTCTCTCCCCCTCTGTTTCCCTCTCTCTCTCTCCCCCTCTGTTTCCCCCTCTCTCTCTCCCCCTCTGTTTCCCTCTCTCTCTCTCTCCCCCTCTGTTTCCCTCTCTCTTTCTCTCTCCCCCTCTGTTTCCCTCTCTCTTTCTCTCTCCCCCTCTGTTTCCCTCTCTCTTTCTCTCTCCCCCTCTGTTTCCCTCTCTCTTTCTCTCTCCCCCTCTGTTTCCCTCTCTCTTTCTCTCTCCCCCTCTGTTTCCCTCTCTCTTTCTCTCTCCCCCTCTGTTTCCCTCTCTCTTTCTCTCTCCCCCTCTGTTTCCCTCTCTCTTTCTCTCTCCCCCTCTGTTTCCCTCTCTCTTTCTCTCTTTTTCCCTCTCTCTTTCTCTCTTTTTCCCTCTCTCTTTCTCTCTCTTTCTCTCTTTTTCCCTCTCTCTTTCTCTCTCCCCCTCTGTTTCCCTCTCTCTTTCTCTCTCCCCCTCTGTTTCCCTCTCTCTTTCCCTCTCCCCCTCTGTTTCCCTCTCTCTTTCTCTCTCCCCCTCTGTTTCCCTCTCTCTTTCTCTCTCCCCCTCTGTTTCCCTCTCTCTTTCTCTCTCCCCCTCTGTTTCCCTCTCTCTTTCTTTATCCCTCACTTTATCTGTCGCTCTCTCTCTATCCCTCACTTTATCTGTCGCTCTCTCTCTATCCCTCACTTTATCTGTCGCTCTCTCTCTATCCCTCACTTTATCTGTCGCTCTCTCTCTATCCCTCACTTTATCTGTCGCTCTCTCTCTATCCCTCACTTTATCTGTCGCTCTCTCTCTATCCCTCACTTTATCTGTCGCTCTCTCTCTATCCCTCACTTTATCTGTCGCTCTCTCTCTATCCCTCACTTTATCTGTCGCTCTCTCTCTATCCCTCACTTTATCTGTCGCTCTCTCTCTATCCCTCACTTTATCTGTCGCTCTCTCTCTATCCCTCACTTTATCTGTCGCTCTCTCTCTATCCCTCACTTTATCTGTCGCTCTCTCTCTATCCCTCACTTTATCTGTCGCTCTCTCTCTATCCCTCACTTTATCTGTCGCTCTCTCTCTATCCCTCACTTTATCTGTCGCTCTCTCTCTATCCCTCACTTTATCTGTCGCTCTCTCTCTATCCCTCACTTTATCTGTCTCCCCCTCTCTTTATCTCTTATTCTATCTCTCTCTTATTCTTTCTGTATCTTTTTCTCACACTCTCTCTCTCACATATATATAGACATCCACAGACAGACTGTCTCACTGTATCACAGCTCTTTAGTTCAGCTAGACTAGCACCTACCCAAAGTCAAAAATCAAACCTACAACAGACGGTAGCTCTAACCTCCAGCTTATGTGATCAACACTCACAAACGATCTCTTCAAATATCTATGTATATAAACATTAGACCGCTGCTTTTACACGGCTTGATTTGTTAATTTATAAACAATTTTAATTTATAAACAGCTTTGCATAACACAAAGAAAGCGGCAGACAAGGTCATTTTATGACAGTGCTCTATTCAAGAAAGGGAGCATATATATATATATATATATATATATAAAAGCGAAAGTGTGTTTATGTATGTATGTATGTATGTATGTATGTATGTATGTTCGCTTTTTGTGTATGTCTGAGAAAAGCTTTTTTCCAAGAAGCGATCAGTTGACTCACTTTTTCTTAAAACTTTTTATATCTGGTCTAAATCATAATATCTACGAGTTAACAACGGGGGTCGCCTGTCTATTTAATTTGCTCGACTTTGAAAAGATAAATATTCAACATTTTTCGATCGCCGCATGTGCATTAAGCTTTTTCGTATAATAAAACTAATCCTGGTGGCATTTTTCCAGAAACATCCGAAAGCAATCAGCTTTGATCAATGTGGAGTTTCAACTTATATCAGACAATTGCTATTCAATATGGACAATCCTCTTTTTATAGGGAGCTGGTTTTCCCCACAATATCTTGGGGAAACAAAAAAATAATTAAAAATCCTGCCCCGCAGTAAATAAAATACTACCCCACAGTCAAAGTTGACCTCATTAAGTACGAGCACCTGCAAGTTTTAATACTTAAATAAATTCAAACCTGTTTCTGTTACTATTTCAAAGTGGCCCAGTGGTTAACGTCGCACATTTTTTTTTCACAATTTAATTTCCAACTTCGACTCAAGGGTTCGGGTTCGATCCTTCATACTTACCTACCAAAACTTTTTTTTATTATTTTAACCCCCTCGACACAAACACCCAAGTGTTTGTATTTACCTAAAACCACACACACATCCAAACACACGTGCAACGCCGGGTACCCCCCACTAGTATAATATAAATCAAGTATTATAAATGTATTAAGTTTTAATGCAATATAAATAAGCTCAATATTGGGGACAGAGCATTCTTCAAGAAAATCAAATGATAAACAAATGTAAATTTACATACTTTACAAATTTAATAGATTTAAACAAGAATATTATGAACTATAAAAAAAAGTCCTTTAAGTCTACATTTTTATTTTTCAAAGTAATAAATCCTTATCAGAAGGGAGAACTTTTTCTTTGAAAAGTTTAAGTTCAAAAGACTTTTTGATATGTTATATTCTTTCTTGTACTGTTTGAAATTATTAAACTTATATAATTTTATAATTTTTTGTGGTTTACAAAATTGGTATTTTGCAATTATGAGGGGAAGGCAAGTTTTGATATTCCTGATTAAAATGGCCTATTTTTTTTGCTTTTAATCATGAATATCAAAAATTGTCTTTCACTCATAATTGCAATATACAAATTTTGTACCCCACAAAAAATTGAAATATGTATGTATGTGTGTGTGTGTGTATAATATATATATATAACATCATATAAAATCTGAGTTATTTAGTAAACACTCCATCTATAATATAAATCTCACCTGCATGTATGTTTGTATGTCTGCCTAAAACTTTCGACAGGCGACGGATTTTCACGAGATCAGTATTGTTGTGAAGCTAGACTCTTCGGACAATAAATATCGAAAAATTGGCTAAAAAAATTAATTCCTTCACCCTCAACTGGACACTTTTCTACAAGGAGGGGTTGCTTTTTTTTGCCAATATTTTCGAAAGTCATCCCCTCTTTTCGATTGACTAGCCTTAATTTAAACCTTTGCCACTTCCAGTTTAGCAATGGATGCAATGGCAAAGACGTCAATTTTTTTTTTTTTTTTTTTTTCACAATTTTTTTTCCTCCTCCGTGGTATGGGTTCGAGCCTGCCTGCTTACTACCACTTTTTTTTTTTTTTTTTTCTTGCAAAATACACACCTCCAAACACCCGGGCAACGCCGGGCACCCAGGCTTGTATAGTTTTAAAAAAGCTTTTATTTTCAAACAATTGTTTCTGTCCACTTCAAGGACATTTTCATGATGTACAGAATGTATTTGAAAATATCATGGATATAAATATCAATCAAAGAATATATTCTGCCCTTAACTCATCTGAAGAAGCACCTATCAATTCATTAAAAGAAAATAAATGCATATGGACATGATTACAAAATCTGAAATTGGGATGTTGCAATTACCTTTCATTTTTTTTTTTTTTCTTTTATCTACATACAAAAAACGTAAAAAAAAAATTAAAAAATCATTCAGTTTTTGACAACTTGGGAATTAGGAAACAAGGCCAAATTATTAAAACTATATTAAAAAAAAAAAAAAACTAAAACGTATTTCATGAGAGAAAACACAGTCCTAAAAAATTTAGTAGTCACACCACTTGGTTCAAATTAATTTGCTTTGCTCTTTTTTTTTTTTTTAAGGCAATTATTCTAGTAATAGTCATTATAAGGCACTAGCAACGAGACCCAACGTTGCCCAGGATTGAATGAGGATTAACAAATCCTCATTTAATCCGGGGCAACGACGTGTGATTGTATTTAAAAATGTAGTTTTGGCACTTCTACAGAATTGGGACGAGATTTTGTAGTCGATAAATGGAGCTTTCAGATAAAAAATAATGGTTTCAACTGATTTTTTTTTTTTTTTTTTTTGTCAATTCTAATAAGTTACAGTGGTAGCTTCTAAATTAAATTATGCAGTCGAAATTACCTGAATATTACTGAATTATTAAACAAAACAACTTTAATCATGTTAGCAGATGAAAAATTGCCGCCATCTTGTTTAAATCAAAACGGAAAATTACCTCCCTTTTGAACTCTCCTGTGTCTTACGACCGTTTTCATCAAATTCTATTTATTTTTTTTAATAAATGATTTTCTACCTTATCAGTTTTCGTAATTTTTGGATATAATCATCTTAAAAATACGAGGAATATTTAGATACTATTGTTTTCATGTGAAATTTAGTTTTACGATTTCCGGAATTTCGTCCCAATAGCGTAGAAGCGCTGTAGTTTATATATATATATATATATATATATATATATATAATGTTTTTTGGGGTCCACCGACAAAAGGAAGATGGGCCTGTAAATTTACCCTTGTCTGTTCATCTGTCCACACTTTTCTCAATGACTACACTTTGAAATTTTTTGAAATTTTGCACAAACATTAAACATGATATGAGTAAAAAAAGTAACAGAACAGATTTTCAGGGAAAACTCCGGTTGCCCTCCTAGGGGTGCCTTTCAAGTTAAAATGGCTAAAATTGACACTTTTGTGCTTATTAAAAAATATTAATATCTTGGATTTTTATAAAACTGAAAAGTTGTAACTAATTGATTTCTATATAATTTTGTTTGTCTATACTTCACCATAACTCTTGATTGTGCTCCAGGGGTTATTTTAGAGCTAATAAAAACACTCCATTTTTGGAACTATATTACCGTATTTGTTCAAAATTTTCTGTGTGTGTCTATTTAGTAGTTTTGCATGGTGCTGAACTCAAATTTAAATATGTTAAGGCATTGGGGACTTTTGGGACTAAATGGGGAAGGGGGGGGTGAATGATGGACTTAGTCATTTTTTTTTTTTTTTTTTTGTATGGTGCAGAACTCAAATTTGCATATGTTAAGGCCTAAAACTGCACCGTTTGTTCATTTTCACCAGGATTTTACATCCCCTGAGGACTTTTGGGGCTAAATGGGGGGGGGGAGCAAAATGCTGAACTTAGTCATTTTTTTTATGCCTCATTCGCAATAGGTTTCATAGAATTTTTTTGTTGTTGCTATAATTTAAAGAGTGTGCTTCAAATGCTGACGCATTTGGTATCTTACCAACCAATGACATACAAGACCGCAATTGAATCTCTTGGTATCACTTACATCTCTATTCCTCTAATTTTTACTCTTTTTAAAGGTTTTCCAATAAGCATATATGTATTTTTCATTGAGATGCATGTTAAATACAAACTTTCAATTTAAATGTTTGTGTATTTGTGAAAATTGAAAATTATAAAGTTATATATACGTTATCCACAGACTGTTTCGCTGTATCACAGCTCTTAGGTGCGGCTAGACTATCTGAATAAGGTATCAAACCTATAAACATCTAGTAGATAGTAAGCAGTTCTAACCCTCTGGCCCATAGGATCAGTGCCCACAAATGATATCAAAGTCTATATAAACATTTGCCTGCTGCTTTTACAATGATCGATTTGTTTATTTACACACTAAGGGCATCTAATATATATGTATGCATGTATGACATCCAGACTGTTTTGCTGTATCACAGCTCTTACATGTGGCTAGACCAGCAACTGCCTAAAGCTAGGATCGAAATGACCACCTAGATAACATCCTGACTTGCCAATTTTTTTAAAAAGAAATTTGAAAGTTCAATATTGTAAAATAAGCAGGGTTTCTTTCCAAGAACTGTCAGTCTGTGGAATATAATATCATGGGACTGCTTCCCAATTGACTAAAGTATGGTTGTTTTTAAGTCAAATCTGTTGAACCATCCTCTTCAGTAATCAATTCTTGCCCACATCTAACCTAAGGTCTTCGATCCTCAAATTGTTAGTCTCACTCTCTACTTGACACAAATCATTAATTTTTGTCCTCGAGTGGCCTCTGGGCCTTGATGAGCGGTTACTTGTTAGTAAAGAAAAAAAGATTAACTTCAGACGTCTCCCCTCCCCAATTTCTTCCTCTCGAAATGCGGTGGCGTGGAGACATATTTTTCTTTCTTCATTGAACCTGGTAATATTGTTAATTTAAGAAAGCACACATGCAGATGTTTTATTTCATAAGAGAAACAAAAGAATTTCAATTTAAAATGAATAAAAACTATTAGTGATTACAAGGGGCATAATTTCCTGAATCAAAAGCCGCGTTCTTGGGCTTGTAATTATTTGCCGATTATTCAAAGAATGTTTCTGTTTGAATTATTCCTTTTGTTAGACTCAAGATAGAAACTTAATTAAAATAAAAATACTTCTGCTTCCACTGAATTTTTTTTTCATTTTATTGTTTCCTTTTGATAAAAAATAAAAATAAAAGCAACTAAATAGTTTAGTGGATTATAATTTGACGACGTTTTCAGCTCAATTCTTTATACTGACCAATTAACAAATTGGAGCTGTATCATTGATTTCACAGCTGCATATTAACTTGACTCCAATTATTTGCATCATAAACCTAAGATTTCTTCTTCCACCAATATTAATTTATATATATTATATATGGCATAATCACGTTAACACACAATTTCTCATTAAATCACTGAAGTTAAGCAACGTTAAGCCTGGTCAGTACCAGGTGGGGGACTATGAATACCAGGCACTGTATGTAGAAGGGCATCAGCACTTCCCTGCACGAACCACAAAAACCTAACGTTATTATCTCTCCTGATTAGGATATATATGTTACTGGGGACTGCTTGTGAATTTAATATTCATTTGAAACTTCCTCCTTTGAAGGAAGCCAGTTCAACCTACTTGGGGTGAATGTTACTGGCATACATACACATGCTATTATCGGCATTTACCTGGCGTTGGCCAAGTAAAAGTATATATTGCTGGACGGAAGGCTTCTTAGCGAAACAATAATTGTAAATATAGTCAAGTTTACAGTATTTTGGGGGAAAGTGATGTTTGAAAATATTTTAAATTATAAATATTAATTTTTAACAACAGATATGAGACATCTGTTAATAAATATTCCTTAAATTTCAGTTTCTTTGGAGAATTTAAAATGTTTTTAGGAATATGAGATGAACTCATCTTTCCATTAAAAATTTTTTTTTTTTTTAATTTTTTTTTTATACCCTAAACAAGGCACAATGCCACTTTGATGTAGAGGGCTACACTATCTAGGACATGACTTGCAGGGATATTATGTAGGGAGTTGAGCAGCAAGATGTCTGTTTACATTACGTTTGAACTTCTGCATGTCAGTACTATCAGGGAGGCAGGAACCCGGAAGGGAATTCCAAAGTCTAGCCATTCTAGGGAAGAAACGATTAGAGTAGAAGACTTTCTGGTATCTGGGGATCTATACTACATATATATATATATATGTTGTAATGTAAAGTTATAAATTATTATAAAAAAAACTCTAAATTCTATACACTTGTAAATCACACCTTTGAAATAATTGTACATTTATTTTAGCCACGTTATTAACACGTTAAATTTTTTTTTTTTTTTTTTTTACACGCGAGACTAGTTCAAGAAATTTAAATATAATTTTAACTGAAACATACAAAAGCATCCAGAATTTAAACGAACTATAATTAAAACTGCCTGAAGACGACTGTTGAAACTCAGTAAAAACAACCAAAAGAAAAAACAAATGATCGAAGATGGCTATCGAACTTTCTTCTATAGATTCAACCGAGAAATGAGAATGACAATTCGAAAACTTGAAAAATTACCAAAAAAAAAAAAAAAAAAACTCATTAAGTAAGAACACTCCGTGTGATTCAACAATACTTGTCTGAATATATATATATATATATATATATATAGAGAGAGAGTAAAATTACAATTTTGTGTACATACACTTAATATTATAAGGATATGTAGGTAACTAGCCATGGATATATATATATATATATATATATATATATATATATTAGGCATAAATAATGTTATCTTTATTTAAACATTCTTTGATTATATATTCATTATATATATATATATATATATATATATATATATATATATATATATATATATATATATATATATATATATAAGAATAACAATATAGTTACATTCCAAGATCCAAATATTTATGGAAAATAAACATTTGGATCTTAAAATGTAACTATATTGTTATTCTTTTATATGTGCTCTGTTATATTTAACATACATTGAGCTTTTAAACAAAAAGAATTGGTGTACACAGAGTGAAATATAATTGAAAAAAACATTTTACCAAAATATATTAATAATTTTAATGCTTATAAATATATAGGCATAGACTGTGTAAGGTGGAAAATAGGCTCTATCTTAAACTTCATGAGTGCGGTCTCATTTTTTATGTCAATTAGTACCCTGAGTAAGATTCCAAAGTATTTAGTGAAATGATGATGCAATTTTCACAATTATTGTTAAAACTGTTGACTTTGTATTTTGTATTTTTGCTTATTTTCAGTAAATTTATGATTGGTTTTAAAAATAATTTGTTATTGGATTATTAACTAATAAATTGGGAGAAAATCAAGGGAGATAATTTGACTGTAAGATGTAAGGCTATTAATGTCCACTCTCTCTTTCTCTCTCTCCTAATAGTTTAATTTTCTCCAAGTTGCCAATGAATCATCTATGGCTCTTTTTGTGTGAACATCAGTCTTTATATTCAATTACAAAGCACCACAAAGACGGTAGCAGAGATGGGGATTTAATGAGACTAGGAATGGGGCCATAATTACTTTTGAGATCAATGGGTTGGAGAAATCCTTTCCAATGGCCGAGGCATCGATATCTTTTTATTTTATTTTTAATGCTGGGGACATTGAATGATAACAACCGTGGATGCAAGAGTAGGGCATTTTTGGCTTTGTTTTATGATGTTAGTGTATTCAGTTCCCTTTTATAGAATAGTTCCGATGTTCTGTATCTCCCCCCCCCCCCCGGATGCTCTTCCTTTCTGTGTGCTCAGCATGCATGTTGGTGTGAGGAGGGAGAATTGTAACTTTTGCCCTCTGCTCGGCGACTGATTTGTGGAAATTATTTCCAGTCTAGAAATGACATGTCATTCTTTATGTGATGGCTATGCCATTAAATCCGATTAACTGTGATCTAATTTTTCTGTCGATTGAACCTGACGCAGCCAATGCCTCTTAAGTTTTGGCTGAGTTCCATCAAACTAAAAATTATCAGGAGTCTGTTTTTTTTTTTTTTTTTTTTTTTTTTTTTCTGCCATAGCATTTTCTTTATACAATCATTCATAAAAAATATTATTTGCAAATCTTTCCATTTTTAATTTCATTTGTATAGTAAATGAATATGGAATAAATTTTCTTTTTTAATTGTTTTCTTTATCTGCTTCATTTTTTTTTTTTTTTTTTTGTATGAGGTGTTCAAACGAGAACTTGCTTTTTATGTTTTATAAAAGATGCAAAAATAAAAGGTTTTAAATGGCATTTATTTTGTAAAGTATAATTTTGGTTTAGAGTTAAGATAAAAAAAATAAAAATAAGTTTGGTTCAAATCTGTAGAAGTACCAAAAATGTATTTCGTTCATCAAAGTAACATTTCTGGATTAAGAAATCTTCCTGGTAGTGCTAATGCCTCACAAAGTATCCTATCAAAGTGATAGTGTGTGCTGCATCGTATCAATAACACGAAATGAACCATATCTTGATCCCAAGATTATTTCCTTTCCTTACTATATTTGTTTTTTGTTCTAATTTTACCCATAGTTGGGTTAAAATATGTAGTCATATTTTTTCTAAGAATATTAATGTGAAAATGTATGCAGCAGTATCTTCAATATGACTTCAAGATTTAAAAAAAAAAAAAAAAAAAAAAAAAAAACCTGTCGCGTAATGGATAAAGTACTAGGTAAAATTCAATTCTAAGTGACACTCTTCTAGAGGTTGAAGGTTCAGTGCAAGCGATACTAAGAATACAATTGCGAACTACTTATGACTTCTATCTGGTTATGGTTGATGGAATAAGAGTATGCCATGCCTATGGATTAAAAAAAAGTTCTGTTTGAAATTCTGTGCGGATTCTAGAGTTCAGCATTCCCAAGTTTGACAAGAGATGCCTTAAAGAAGGTCAGGTTACATCGGTCGAAACGTGAGAATAATATTCAAGATGAGAACTGTAGTCTGAATAATTCAAGTAATACAATTTATCAGAACCCATCTTAAATATTCTGGTGTATAATTTTTTTTTCTTTAATTATTTAATGATTTTTTTCTCTAAGTGCAAAAAAAAAGTTCAGGTGCACTTTTTTTTTTTTTTTTTTTTTTTTTTTTTTTTTAACCTTGAGTGACTCAATTATTAGTAGCAAATCTAGATTAGAAAAAGCAGTCATTCCAATTCAACGTGAGTTATTTTTTTCTTATTTAATTATTGGAATTCTTTTGGGGTGAGTAATTTGTATATTTTTATTTGCGGACTATTGTCCTCATTTTTTTTCTATTCCTGTGAACATTTTAGATTTTTAAAATTTCTGGTTTGTAATCCATAAATGAAATACAAACCAGAACTAATATTTTCCGTTTTGGTTGCTGGAATTGATGCCAATGTGACAGAAGTAATGGTAATTGAATAGTTAGGATTATTATCTAAATACTTCGATAAAATTATCTACAATATTGGTGTAACAGAGCGCAGACGCACGCATGGCAGCTTTATGCAAATACTGTGCTGTGTGTAAAATGACGTCACGATGAAGAAAAAGACTATAAAAAAAGAGAGAGATCACATTAGGGACGTCATAGTCATAATGAGAAGTCACACGTGGTGGAAGAATAAGGAATAAAGGTCTTTTCTTAACTCCTGAAACAGGAGTTGAAGTTCTTTTCTATTCTTTGTCTCCTTTGCGACTGAGTCTACAACGTCTGGGTCCTGAGTGTCTACATGTTAACACATGTGTAAAACATACATGCTACATCACATTGGCAATGATAATTTATTTTGAACTAGCCTGGGTGCCCGGCGTTGCCCGGGTTTTTGAAAGTGTGTGTTGAGCAAAAAGCAAAGTGGTAGTAGGCAGGCAAGCTCAAACCCGTACCGCGAAGGAGGAAAAGAACATGAAAAGTGCCCAGTTGAGGGTGAAGGAATTAATGTTTTTGGACAATTTTCTGATATTTGTCGTCCAAAGGGTCGAGCTTCAAAACGATACCGATCTCATGAAAATCTGTCGCCTCTGTCGAAAGTTTTAGGCAGACAAACATACATACGTACATACATTTAAACAGACAGGTGAGATTTATATTATAGATGAATTCATACTTTTCACAAGTTTATTAGTGAAAGTATAACATTATTACATGGTTCGTGTCAAAGGTCAAATGTGAAGTTATTCTCGTGATCCTTTTTGGGAGGATAGTATTTTCTTAAAGAAGATAAATTTAAGCATTAAACTAATTTTTATGTAAGGGTTATTTTATTAACTATGAATTGATTCTTAACTATCTTCATAAAGAGAACAAGTTAGTATCTCCTATTCCCCGGAATTATACGTGACGTGTGAGTTTGCTAAGATACCGGAAGCACTCTTTAAATCTCTTTTTAGTCACATGGTTAAGCTAACCAATCAACTGTCTCTCCTTTTTATACTTGGTTTCTAGCAAATTCTAAGGCCATTTTTCAGCAAGACTCTTTTGATAAACGTTTATATAATAAGAACTATCTCATTTAATTTCAAATATATACACACATATATATATATATATATATATATATATATAAAATTCATTTAATCACAGAAATTAATACACGAAGATATAATTTTATGCGTAAATTTTTCAGTATTTACTTCAACAGTGCTTGATACATGTAGGTAAAGCTAGGTAGTAAGGTTGGAAAATATATATGGCAATTAAGCTACACAGAATATTTCACGTTTCATTCCCATAAGAATTCGTTAAATATATACTTGAGAAACTTGACGAATTCTCACAAGAATGAAACGCGGAATATTTTATGTAGCTTAATTGCCATATATATTTTCAAAACTTATATATAATGGATAAGACAGAATATATTTCTGTGAAACTTAGAAAGATATTCTGCTCAAAATTCTGTCCATATACATTGAATATTTTAGAACCAGACTATTTCTGGTCCTGGATATGACCTTAAATTATATCCGATGGTAAGGCCCCAGCTTACGGGCTTTGGGGAGTGTGGAGCCACCCTTTAATTGCCATTGCTTCCAGGTCCACTCTGACCCGGAGTGGTAGTACCTGTTAGGGTCCCAACTATGGGTTAAATAGAAACCAACTTGAAAAAACAAATATATTCTATTAAAAAATTGTTCATCAAAATCACTGGATTCGGCATTAAATAGCCTGAAAAGGGTTGATATGCCGTAAAACAAAAACAACCAACCAACCAGACTATTTCAATTTAAAAAAAAAAAAAATTTTAATTATTTTTTATCTGTTTATCCCCCCCCCGTGTCTCTTGTCACGCTTCATCTACATCATAATAAATAGACTGATCACAAAATTAGAACCTGGTCAGACAAATGCCCTGTTTATTTAATGTGAATGAATCACTTGCTATTTGAGCAAGTTGGAAGCTGTACATTAATATTCATGAAGACATTAAAATTATTTTCCCTTGGCATTTCACAGGATCTTTTTCATTTGATCCATCCAGTTTATTGATATATGAGCTTTATTTCCTCTTCCCTGTGCTCTTCGTTTTCATGCAATTCGTGACCAAGGGATCCGCTTTAGTTGCCTTTCATTTTATTATTTTTATACTGACGTATTCATCACTATCTCTCAAATTCGCTTGTTACATACAAGGAGTAGTAAGACGGCATATCTAAAAACAAGAATGGGATTAAGGCTCCCAAAATTCATACTAGAATTTTCTGCAAGGACCCGTGGAATAGCAAATAAAGTACTTAGTAAAATTCTGTTTTAAGTGACCTTCTTCTACAATTTGCGAAATATTTAAGACATCCGCTCAAGTCTAACAATATGGGAGCATGCAACTCTGTGGATTAAATAAGAGTTCTGTTTAAAATTCGATGCAGATTTCTGAGTTCGATAAGATGCACCTGAAGAGGTCATCAGCTAAGATGTTGTGAGAATATTGTCAGCAATCATCCGTCTTGGGAGACAGTGTAGCTCTGAAGTGGAGCTACATAGTCTAGACAAGGTGATATGGGAAGAAAGCTGTTGCACGTGCAGCAGTTCTCCCCTTTCTCTGCAAAGTTAGAGGATCCAAGGAAAATGCAGAGTCGATACAGCTTGGCTCACTAACTGCGCCACAAGAGTTGCAAAGTCTAGTAATGCAAATCCGTTAAAGTAAAGATGATTGTTGGGCCCATAACCTGTTGAGTGTAGAGCCATTTCTTTCTAGAATTCTAGCATCTGATTTGGTCCGTTCTTATCACGCATGGCTATCAATAGAATTGCCCAAATCTTTGTGGACATACACTTCCAGTTCTCTTCATTTTTCTTGGTTTGGAGTTTTTCAATATTTAACTTGATCGAAAACATTTTACCTGCTATCTCTTTAATAACTTGACATAATAATCAGATGATTCTGAAGATTTTAACTAGATGTAGATTTCAAGATTTAAAAAAATAAAAATATTGTTCTCGTCAAATTTGGTTAGTCATCTGGAAGCAAATACAGTCTTTGAATTAAACGTTAAAGGATTCTTTTGAACAACAAAAATGTCGAGAATACTGACGCCCTATGACAGTATTTGTAATTTTGTGTGCAAGCAATTGTGTAAAAATCTGGAAATTAAATTTGAAAACTGACTCAAGTTGTTAGTATTGCTGAGCTTAAGTGAGCTATTTTATTTTTTTCTGCACTTTCCAGCGGCATTCACCCTAAGTACGTTGAATCAGCTTCCCTCGACAGAGGAAGTATCTAAGGAATATCAAATTCATAAGCGGTCGCCAGTCACATGTATATCCCAGTCAGGGAAGATGATGACATTGTTTTTGTAGTTCTTGCAGGAAAGTGTCAATATCCTTCTACATACAGCGCCTGGTATTCCTAAATGGTCACCAATCTGGTACTGACCAGGCTCAATGTTGCTTAACTTTGGTGATCTAATCAGAGCCAGTGTGTCAAAATGACTATGCTGTATATTTACTGGATTTTAGGGCTTTTTTAAACCATGTATTTTTAAAAGTTAATTCTTCCCCCCCCCCCCATGTATTTGTTAAGTCACTTAGAGACGAATAAAAACGAGTAGTCAAATCATTAACTTTTAAAGTTTTTATATTTAAATATAATGTCATTTGTGTCCGTTCAAATAGTATGTTTAATTATGATAAAAATGGGAGAAATGTTCAACTCTTATATAAATGTGAAGTCTTAAAAAATTATAAAGATGCAAGACAATTACTTTTTTCTTGTAAATAAAATGAGTCAAACTTGATTTCAAAAGAATGAGTTTATTAATCGTAAAATTTTCAAAACTAAACTATGTATTGAACCAAAAATTTTACTCTTTTATAATCAGACTAGCGGGGAGTACCTGGCGTTGCCTTAGTGGAGGATATTGGCACAAAGACGAAATAAAAAAAAAAAAAGAAAAAAAGAAGATAGGGAGAGAGGTGGGATCGAACTTGAAAACATAGGGTAATTAGTCTTCCCGCTAACCATTAGGCCAAAGAGGATAGTGAATTCAATTTGACTTAAGAATTATAGGAGTCGCCATGCATGCACAGAAATGAACGTTTTTAAACCTGGCCAGGGAGCCAGGTAAGGTATTGATTTGCTTCCCCACAAAAGCAAATTAGACACAAGGTTGTTTTTAATGTGGGGGAAAACCAGCTCCCCAAAAAGGGGTCACTCTGGCAGTATTCAAATAAATAGTAATTGTCTCTGTATGAAGGGTCCCCTACATTAACCAAGGACCAATTACTTAAGTGAAGCATCGGAACAGATACTACAGTTTGATCCTGGCCCAAAGGCCAAGCCGGGACCAGTAAGCTTCCTGCTTTCTGTTGTTTGCATTCAAACAGTTTCGCTTTATTATATGAAAAAGACAAACAAACACTCAAGACATCAGCCTGGTGGAAATTTTTTTTAACTCGATCAAAAAAAGTAAAGAAATGGTGTCCATTTATGAATCTCAGATATTATGATCCCGGAAGTATAGGAAAACTTCTCGCAGAATTTTACTGATAGCAGAAACCTGAAAGCTTTTCGTGGACATACGTAAACCTCGCGCCCATTTAGCCTTTTATATATTAGACTAGCGGGGGTGCCTGGCGTTGCCCAGGTGTTTAGAGGTGGGGAGGATAAATCAAAACAAAGCAAAATAATAACCTTGTTTAAATAAAGAAAACAATGTTAAAACTTCTAAAAAGTAATATGGAAAAAAAAAACAGCGAACGTGATGAAAAAAAAACAATTAAAAAATAAACGTGATGCAATACGAATGGTTCGGCGTTGCCCAGGTGTTTGAAAATAAAAAGCTTTGGGGAGGAAGGTAGGCTCGAACCCGAATCCTTGAGGCAAAAGGCGAAAAAAAAGCGTAATGACTTACCTCGACGCTACGAATGTAGGGAAATGAGGATAGATAAAATTCAATGATTAAAAAGGGAATTGACAGGTGCGTAAATTTAATGAGGACAAATATCAATCCCTCAGTTAAGTTTGGCTGCGAGGCAGTTTTTTAGTTTTGTTTCCCCAAGATGTTGGGAAAACCAGCTCCCCATAAAAAATGGGGGTGTCCTAAAGAAAAGCAATTGTCTAATATGACGGTTTTCACCGCATTGATCCAAGCTGATTTGCTTTCTGGACGTTCCTGGCGTGAAAGCCGAGGAACACGCACCGTTTCAGTTTAGCATTTTCGCTTTTATACTGAAAAACCAAACGCATAGACCAAGAAATATCACGAAAATAGTGTGTAAAAGACGTCGAAATTAAATATACATGCGAGCTCGTTTCATAGATATTATAACCTAGGTAGCATATAAAAGCAAGCGCACCCCTGAAAAAAGCCTTTGCTGGACATACACAAAAAATGCACACATTTTGCCTTTTCTATAGAAGATTAGATAAGTGCCTATGAAAAAACAAAATAGTTCTTTAAAATGCTTGCTTTAATGGTGCCGTAATGAACTTTTTTGTTTGTGACTTTTTTTTTTTAGATAATATTTGATTGTTTGTATTATTTGGATTCTTTAGACTACTGCTCTCATCTTGAATGTTATTTGCACAGTGTTTTGGTCGATGTAATATTCAGATGATGTTGAACTCAGGGAATTCTGTCAAACTCTGGAATCTGCATGGAATTTCAAACGGAATCCTTTATTTAATCCATGGTGGTTGCATACTATTGCTCCATCAGCCATAACGAGGTAGAAATTCTAAGTAATTCACAATGTATTTATTTATTTATTTGTCGACTGTTATCTTCATCTTTATAGTTGTATAAATATATATATATATATATAATATATATATATATATATATATATATATATATATATATATATATAAATAATTTGTAGTCATCAACATAGTCCTGTTCCGTTGTATCACAACTCATCAGTGCCGCAAGACTAGCACTCCTCCCAAGCCGAGGATTGAACCTAGAACCATCGCGTTGACTGTCAGCAGTTCTACCGATCAACCCATGGGAGCGGCGCCCATAAATTATTTCGCCAAATGTCTATTTAAACAAACATCCGTCCACAACTTTTAAAGTGCTTTAGCCGCTTGTTTATAAACAAACAATGAGCGTACTCATCTCAAAAGAATTCCAATAATTAAAATAATATAATTCGCAATTGTATTTGGAGCTTAAGTGTTGCCTGCACTGTAGGTTGAACCTTCATCTTCCAGAAGAGTGTAACTCACAAGTGAATTTTACACAGTATTTCCTCCACTATGTCATGGGTTCTTGTGGATCAAGTTCAACAGAAAGATTTCCCGAGTTCGACAAGATAGACTGAAGGTCGGAGGTTATATCGAGCGTGAAAATAACACTCACGAAAAGAACAGTTGTCTGAAGAATCTAAATAATACAAGCTTTTAGTTTTGTTTGTTTTTGTTTTTTTTTCATTTTTTAATACCTGAATTATAATTGGAGTACGTGCAAAAATAATTGTACTAGCATGAGTATTTTAAGTATATAATATAAATTTGTGGTTCGGCTATAACAGCCTTCAGTCTTTTGATAGAGAGAGAAGTGTTCTTATTGTATAATCATAAATATAAACATTTTATTACTTTAAAAAAAAATTATGGTCATTTTATTTTTTATTTTCTGTTATTTTTTATTAAATTTCTTCTGTAATTTCTTTTTTTTTTCTATTTTTTATTTTGTTCAATTTTTTTCCTTTTTTTTTTTTGCTTTTCTGTTATATTTTTGTTCAATTTTTTCCTAATTTCTTTTCTTTTTTTTCTAATTTAAAAATTTTTTTTTTTTTTTAAATAGTAATATCCTCATCCTTATTCTCATTACAGTGTCATAACGAGTCTACCTTCCAGCTATTTTAAGGTGAGTTAAGTATGTAGATTAAGTATTTTACCTCTGCATCTTTTTACTTGTTATCCCTTCAGCATTAGGATAGTTTGTATATTGGTCACATCTCATCTACCAAAAGTCATTTCTCAAATAACCTTTCAATTATAGCTTCGGTTCTAGTATAGTTATCTTTCTTTCTTACCCAAGTGAAAATATATATATATATATTACATAGGAGTCACCATTTATCAAAGCCTGGAGGCCACTCGAGGATAAGGGTTTATGAGTGTAGTCAATAGGAAAATGTCATAGTAATCATTAGTAGTGGAAATTTGGTAAATTGGATTATTTAAAGGGATGGCTCATCAAAAATTTGTTCATGTTGGATTTGAAGACAACTATATTGTAATTAGTTGGAAAGCAGGAAAACGGAACAGAGTTCTACAGAACAGTTCTAGAAAGAAGCTTTGTTCATGGAATCTACGTTTAGGTTTAGGCACAGATAAAGAGTTTGGGGAATAATTGATAGTGTTTTCAGCTAGACAAGTCTTTTTTTGAGAAAGTCAGGCCGGTGGGGGGGGGGGGCATAGATTGGAGCTCAGATAAACACGTGCCATGAAAATAACGATAAAACAGAGACAGGCTCTCAATATCTCTCCTGTGGGAAAGAGGTTGCAGGGAAGAGAAAAGGGCCATCCCCCACTAAGCTATGAAGTCTATTTTGAACTCTGTCAAGGCAGGATAAGCTGCTTCTAGCAGCTCCTGCCCAGATGTGGCAACAGTACTTCACCCTTGGACATACTTGGCTCTTATACAAGTAGAGAATTGCATCAGCAGTGATAGAACGATCTCACCATTTTTCCAGCAGCCTTGGCAACAGATTTGATGTACATGTATTGGTCACATTTCATCTACAAAAAGTCATTTCTCAAATAACCTTTCAATTATAGCTTCGGTTCTATTATAGTTATCTCTGTTTCTTACACAAGTGAATATATTATGAGGTAATTTCATATCAAACCATCCTTCTTGCCTCATGGATTTTCTTCAAATTTTGACCGGTGATAGATATCATTAAAGTGAGACAACCTTGAAAATTTGAACCTTTCAACCAACTGAGAAAACATGTGATTTTAAATATTTTGCATGAAAAACTGCACCATTACAAAATCCTTTTTTTTTTCTTTTTTTTTTTTTCTAAAATTCCATCCAGATATTCTACAGCTACGAAAATTTGCATAGGAATGATTGTGGGGGCGAGGAATCCAAAAACATCAAAAACACTAAAAAAAAACAAAAAACTTAACTATTTTCAAGCTATACAATAATTTGAGTAAATTTTAATATCTTGAAAATCAATGCAATCGCAGCTTTAATTAAGATAAAATGAACAAAACTTAGAAGAAATGATATATCGGCATATTTCAAATATAATTGAGATTCATTTTATGAAAAAATGTAAAAACAGACCAAATTTTAATACCTGATATCATCATCCATTCTATGATAAAGAACTATATATATATATATTCTGTCATATAAAAGTTGAAAAATACTGCTAGGCGAATGCATTTAAAGTATTTAGAGAAATTGAGAGAGTGAACAGCAAGTCAGACACTCCCTCCAATATGTGAATAATGACTTTTTTTTCTCTTTCTATACCGATTTATACGTTTTTTCTTTTTTTTTGTTTCTCTTTAAAAAAATTTTCCTGTTTGAGACATTTTCTTCTTTTTTTTTAATTTCACTGACTTTATTTATTTATATGAATAGTAGTGTGAACACTAGTGAAGCATATTTTTTTTTTCCTCATCAGTTTTAAGGGAGCATGTGCACGCATATCCATGTAATACTAAAACTAATGGCCATGAGTATCTGTTTGTCGCTTGTTTTAAACAAGTGTTGAGAGGAATTTCGTGCACAAAATGGTGAAACCTTGTTTTGCAAAAATGATGCCCGGCATTTCTTTTTTTCTGCTGGTAAAATTGTATGATAAGCATGTACCATCAGCTTCAGCAATCAGCCGTCCATTCATAAGTTGCAGGGATACTATGTAGGGAGTTGAGCAGCAAGATGTCTGTTCACAGTACACTTGTTATTATAGTTGGGGAAGCAGGAACCCGGAAGGGAATTCTAAAGTCTTATGGGAAGGAATTATTAGAGTAGAAGGTTTTCTTACATCTAGGGATGTCTATTGTATAGGGGTGGGACTTTGCTGCTTGTCGGTGGTGTTTACATCGAGGGGGTACAAGGACTTGCAGTTCGTGGGAACATCCACCATCAAAATACTTGTAGAACAGGCAGCGGGATGCAACATTTTGTTGATGGGACAGAGGTTGAAGCTTAGATGACAGTTCAGAACCTATCAGGTTCGCGACTTTCTTTTGAACTCTGTCCAGGAGTGAGACACTAGTAACAGCTGCACCAGCCCAAATGTGACAACACTACTTCATACATGGGCAAATGGTGGGCTTGTAGAGGTACAGGATACTTTCAGGTTTAAGTAACTTTCTAGCATGGTAGAGAGAGCTTGTCTTCTTCGCAGCAGCCTTGGCAATGCTCTTGATGTATCTGTTCTAACTCATGTTTCCTGTGAATGTCAAACCGAAGAGTTTATATGAAGTACTTTCAGGTAACATATCTTTAGCCCTAGCTATTGGTGGTTGAGAAGGTTTCTTGTAATTATTAAAGAAACCAAGCTTAGTCTTGGCAGCATTGAACGTAACCATCCATTTTTGACCCCATTCCACTATAGATTGGAGGTCTTCTTCTAGGGTCTCCGCCACTGTCTTGGATATGTGTTCATTTGTTTTCCCCTCGTGCCTGTTATAGAGCATGGTGTCATCAGCAAATATACCCATTTTAGAGACAATTTTATCAGGGAGGTCCTTTAAGAATATTAGGAATAATAAATGTCCAAGGATAGACCCCTGAGGTACTCCCACATTTATATCATATTGTTTAGATGTATGACCGTTGAGGACAACCTGGATTCTTCTCTTGCTTAAGACGGATTTAATTATGGTAAGTATTCGTCCAGTAATCCCATAGGATCTGATTTTCATGAAAAGACCATCATGCCATACCCTGTCAAAAGCCTTAGATATACCTAGTGTTACTGCCCTCCCCTCCCCTGCCTTATTTAGTGCATGGTATATACGTTCAGAGATTACAGTTAGGATATCTGCAATAGAATGGGCTTACCTAAATCCATATTGATAGTCGGACAGAAGTTTAGCAACTATAAGGTGGTGGACTAGAGCTTGATTAATCATGGACTCAAATATTTTGATGAAAAGAGGGAGGAGGCTAAAAGGGCGATAATTTACTGGGTCAGTTCTTTCTCTAGAATTCTGGTAAACTGATTTTTTTAATAGTCCAACCAGGATGAGATCAGGTCCACATGCTTTTGAGGTGTCTAGGTTTTTTATGATATCATGTACTTGAGAAAGGGTGATTTTCAGATCCTCTAGTGTCGTTTTTGTCTGCAAAGGAAAATCAGGGAGGGAGTGGTTTACTGGGTCCAAAGAGTTTGAAGCAAACTGATGGGCAAGCATGTTAGCTTTTTCCGTTGCCGTGCAAACAACCACATGATTGTTGAATAGTGGAGGAATTGTTGATTGCTCATTATTTACTATACTGTTGTAGATTTTCCAGAAATCACGAGTTCCTGATTTCTGTGCTTCAATGTGTTTTCTGGTGGTTTCTCTTAGCTGTTGTTACTTCTTTCTTACAATCACTTGTAGCTTCTATATACTTTTGTCTGTTTGTACTGGACTTATGTCGGATAAATATGCAGTAAGTATGCATGTTGTCTCTACACAAGTTGGGAAGAGTGGGGTTTGCGATAGAACTTCTGTTTGGGAACATGTGCTTCAATTGCTGCCTTGAACCATTCAGTGGTCTCATTTGCGCACTGTTCTGCAGGAAGAGAAAAGATATTTCCCTATGGTGCATCTCTGATGTGATCTCTAATGGCATCCCAGTCAGCCTTATTGTAATACCTTGTCGTTTTGAGCAATGACTCTTCAACTTGGGGTCGAGAGTTTAGAGTGATGGCTATCATTGTCACAGTGTGATCAGCATTCCCAGGTGGGCAATGGGCATTTGTTACATAATCCTGTTGTCAGAAATAGATCCAGAAGTGAGGCTTCCTGGTCCTGACGATCTGGGAGACGGTTCGGGAACATTACTGTCTCTGTCAAGGAATGAGATATAGAAAAGTTATGGATGATGCTACCAGCTGTGCGTATGTAGTTAAAGAAACTAAGCAAATTATTGTGGTGGGCGTTAAAGTTACCAAATACATGTATTTGGATGCTAGTGTTAAGGGAGAGTGCTACATCTATGCTGTCAGAGGCATGATTGATTAGAGTACAGTCCTGGGTTGAGGGAGAACAATAAAGAAAATATAAGTAGCTAATGCTATGTTGTAAATTTAGTTTAAAACACATGAAGGCCTGGTCATCTGATACTAGTTTAGATTCCCTAATTATGGGGAGGGTATTACGAATATAGACCTCAAGTTTGTGCATATGTCTGTCAGAGTCCTCACGACAAAGGGGAAGATAACCAGACATGTTAAAGATGTTAGGGGATGGAGGAAGTTAGTTTCACTTAGTGCTAAGATATCCGGGGAGTTTGCTAGGAGAAATGATTTTACATCATCTAACTTAGTTCTAAGTCCACGGATATTTGTAAATACGAGCCTCAAGGGAGGAGGCGAATCGTTGTTCAAATGTGTGTCTGGTTTGATCATTATTTTGGATTGAGCTGTCATTTCAAATTAGTTTGTAGTTTTAGTTTAGCCGGATGGCATTCTGGATCATAAGTTCAAAAAATTAATCAGACGTAGTAATTCGCTAACCCAAAGAAACTGCAATGACAATATACTTTTTAATCACTGACATATTCTACTCTCTCTGATTCGAGTCTTCTCCCATTCTTGTTATTTGTTCCTGATATTAAATTTGTTCCATAAAGAATTGACATTTTTGTACTTTTAGTTTGAAACTGTTATCCTGAATTCTTTGAAGAACTTTATGCATATGAATTTATAGTGCTCCATGGTTTTAGTAATTATTAAAATGTCATCTAGAGAGGTCAGTACAAACTCCAAACCACTAGGTAATGCATTCATTACCTGTCGAAATATAACCAGCGCCATCTTTACTCCAAATTTGTATAAGCCTTTATGTATATTTTATACACAATAACTTTCTTCATCCACCAGGATTTGCAAATCTAAGTTGCTTAAATCCACTAAAAAGCACTAACCCTATGTGAGTTTAACCGGCTTCTTCCAAAGGAGGAAGTTTCATAGAAGTATGAAATTCACAAGTGGTCCCCAATCATATATCCCCGATAGGGTTTTGCAACTCTTGCAGGGAGGTGCCGACGTCCTCTGACATGGACTTCCCAAATTGGTCACCCATCTAGTACTGACCAGACTCATCATTGCTTAATCTCTTAATCAAACCGGTTTTTTTTTTGGGGGGGGGGCTTCATTTTGTTGGTGGTGTTTACCTGAGGGGTTGGATTATCATGGAGAGAGAGAAAAGGTATACATCCAATCTTGTTGACAGTTGTTGTAAGTTAGTTGTTATGTATGTCACGTGTTTAGCACAAATTTTGTATAGAGAAACCTGGTCACATCTTTGAAAACGTTATTTTATAAGTTTAATTTGAAAATTTAGAAAACAAAAATAAACAAAAACACCAAGTCTTTCACACCTCCAAGAATTGGTTATTAACCAATGCTCGGAAATCATTGAATCATTTCAAAATTGTCAGACAGCTTCATGACAAGTAAGAATATTGTTATCTCTTCAGTCCACATGAAATCATTGGCATAAACATCATTTACAAGACTTGTTGGATGCATTCTAAGAAGTCAGGGCCATTTTCTTTCTAGGCCGTTATATCTACATCTTACCATCAAGTTTTTTGAAAGTCTGTTATTAACCAATCACAAAGGTTTCTGTGAAGAAATATGGATTTGTGATTTGGGGTGCGGTGGGGTCTCAGTTGTGTGTGCAATTGCTATGTTATCATCCAGTGTATATAGGATTATTTTTCTTTCACAAGATGCTGTGTTTTGACATTTTTTTTTTGTACTTTGTAAAGTTCAAACCAGCGGCAGTGGTGTCACTTTCAAGATCGCAGCAAATGATATTTGAATTATCAAATTGAATCATACACAAAGGATTTCTTTTGTCATATTCATAATATCCTGCTTCTAATTCTTTTGATCTAATTTGCTCGAAAGTTCAAGTATGTTTAGCATTGAAATAACACATGTGAAGACGATAATTACCAGTTTGATGCAACCAAACGAAAGGTTAATGAAATGCTAGCAAAACTAAGCTTATTAATTACAATACTTAACTCTTACCTATAAAGGATTTGTATTTATCACTTTTGAGATTTGCATCTTAATTTCCTTCACTGTAATAAACTAGCAGACCCAACCGACTGACCGACAGAAACAGTACTCACCCTAGACGGGTTGAATCATCTTCCTCCAAAGGAGAAAGTTTGATACTTGTGCACTTTTTGTCACCGTGCTGAAATAATAATGTTATTATTTTGAAAGCCATTCTTAACATGGGGTGGAGAGGGTGTTTTGTAACTATTCTGTGCTTCAACGTAACAATTTAATACAAAAAAAAAAAAAAGATATCGTAAAGCTTGAATTTATAAATAGTGCAGTGGCAAAAGTTCACAAGCACCGAAAGTTTCATGAGAATATCAAATTCACAAGCGGCCCCCCAGTCGCTTGTATATCCTCGTCAGTGGAGATGATGATAACCTTTGGTTTTTGCAGTTCTTGTAGGGAGGTATCAACGTTCTCCTGCATATACCTCCTGGTATTCCCAAATGGTTATCCACCTGGTACTGACCAAGTTCAACAGTGCTCAACAGAAACTAGCAGACACCCCAGAGCAAAAACTTAAAACTTGAACCCTATATTACGATTTTAATTTTTTTTTTTAAATTTTTTAATTATTATCAGCATCATCATTGTTTTTTGGTATTTAGGATACTGTGAGCGGAGTGGACAACACCAAACAACATCTCGGTGTTTCTTTATGCGGTCTTGTTATAGGGTTTTTTTAAATTGCATTCCCTGAGAATATTTTGTCGACTGGCAAGCAAGCAAGATGTCCTTCTAGTACCTTCATGACAGTAATCCATCGATACTGGACAATACTAGGTGGTTCTGCTGGTAATTTCAGTTCCTTCTTTCACCAGAACCTATTTATAAGAGGAAATAGATGTGATCTTTGCGTTTTAAGCTACATAGCTAAACAATCATTCCTACAAAATTGAAATTTCTTATGTGTTTTAGCCTAAAAGTAATAATCAGATAGCTCTTGTGTTACTATGGATGTATAACTTTAGATTAAAAAAAAAAAAAAAAAAAAGACAGGTTTAATATAAGAGAAAGATGTACTTTTAAAAAAAAACTAATTAAGTAAATTGATTACAGCATTCATGGATAAACAAGTGAGGGGGTTATTTTGTGACCTGATTTGTGTAAAAGTAAATTGGGCTCTTATTCAGAATTTCCCCTATACACACTTACACGTTTATAGATTAAGATAAAAAAAAAAAATGTTATTTTCAACTTTTACTTTTTTTTTGGGGGGGGGGGGTAAAAATCTAAGATTTAAAAAAAAAAAAAAAAAAGAAATGCAACATTACAATCACCCTGAATCAATGTTTTATTACTTGTCGAGTCGAGCATGATGTGAAAATATTTAAGAAATAGGATGGAAAATTATAAAAGAATTAATAATAACAAGCGAGGTATTAGAATTCATTGAAAGAAGAAATTTTCAAAATTCTTCCCCTCCCCCCTCTCAACCAATTCTCCTCCCCTAAGCCCAGACTTTAGATGGCTGGATCTCCAAAGCTGGGTACCTCCCACAGGGAATATACTCAAAGTTGATGTTTTGCTCAAATTGCACATTAAATGCAATGTGCTTATTAAAAAACGAAATTACAAGAAATAAGAATGTCTTGTGATATCTTTTTTAAATAAAAAAAATTTGTTGAACAGGAGAAAAAGAAAGATTGACTCATAGCATATAAAATAATTTTGCAATGATTTTTTTTTTTTTTTTCTGTTTTTATTAGGGTAGGTAAGAAGGCAAATGGAGAAAAATCAGTTGGACGAGATATTTTTTTAATAGAAGTCAAATGAATATTGACAACACAGTCATAGAGTGAACAGTTATGTAACAACACATTCCATATCTGTAGACAAATTCTGGAGAATAGATTTTTTATTTATTGAATCCTAATTATCTTTCTTCTGCAAAATACTAACTCACTTCACCAAATATATAGCTTTCCTAAGGAGATAGACTGACATTTGTTTCTAGCAGTTCCTCAAAAATGTTGACATAGATTTAATATTCGTTAAAAGCTATTGACTTACTATACAATATTATAAGATAATTTTTTTTTTTTTTTTTTTTTTATAGAACTTTACAGTTATATTTTTTCTCTCGGTTCTATAATATTCTTTCCCTTGGTGTCAACAACGACCAAATTAGTGTGTGTGATTTTCATTTTTACTGGTAGAAAAAAACAAAAGCAAAACTGAAACTATGTCAAACAGCCGGTCAGTTCGCATTATTTTCTTTCCTTTTTTTTTAATTTTTTTATTCTATTATGTTGAACCAGTTGCCAAAGAAGAGGTCTACATAGTCCAAGAGTGATAGTTAAAGAGGGACAAGAGCATTAAAAGTGAGAATTTAAAGAAATAAAAACACCCATTTTTTTTTCTTACAAATTCGAAACAATGACCATAAAATAGAGACTAACTCACAAAAAATGAAAATATCTACTGAGCTAATAACTTTTCTCCTTTTTTTTTTTTTTTTCCGAACAACCGACATACCTGATGACAGTCGAAGGACAATCTGACCGAAACGTTGCACAAATAACACTAAAGATGAGAACAATAGTCCGATGAATACAAATAACAATAACAAACAATAATAAACAATCAGCCCTCATCTAAAAAATTCAAATCTTTAATAAAAAAAAACAGCCATGTTACACAGCTTTTATTTTTATTTTAACTTTTTTATTTTGTTATTGAAATTATAAAAATACAATAATTTGGCACAATTCATATTTTCACAATGCAACCTGCAATCCGTGGACGTTTTCTCTCCCACTTTTCTCTGTTTTCTCACTAGCTAAAAAATGGTCCAAATACGTTCATTCTCTTTCCACACAAACACATTCCTCATCCCCCATCAACATAATTCAGTTCTATTTTATAATCTCTTGCCATCACATGTATGCAAATCGCATATCGTTCAACAACTTGGCACCTTGAGATTTCATTCACAAACTATGTGTGTGTGTGTGTGTGTGTGTACATTTTACTCTGACATTGCCGCCAGCCTGGGATTGACTCATGCTGCAGCTGAGCCTGCTTACACTCACACGTGATGCATGTCAGCATGCAATTTTTTTTGCTGACTGAAAGCGAGATGTCCTCCGAGTACATTCACGAAAGTTATCCATAGCCATTGGACAATACTAGATGGTTCTGCTAGTGTTAAAGAAAGAAGTAAGAAAATCATTTCAGTTCCTTCTCTCACAAGAACCCATTTATAAAAAGAAATAGATGTGATCTTTGCGTTTAATAAGCTACATAGCTAAGCAATCATTCCTACAAAATTGCAATTTCTTATGTGTTTTAGCCTAAAAGTAATAAACAGATAACTCTTGTAATACTATAGATGTATAACTTTAGATTAAATCCAAAAAAAATTTCAATAAAATAAAAAGAAGAGGTTTAATATAGGAAAAAGATGTAAATTTAAAAAAAACTGATTACAGCTCTTGTCCCGAATTCCTCCTATATTAAAAAAACAAAAATAAAGAAAAACCTGTATGATTTGTAACAAAACTTCCAAAAATCATGTAACTTGATCAAGTAGCTTTATTTTTATAAAGAAAATCATTTATAAACGATTAATGGGAATTTGTAGACATTACAATGTAAATCTAGTATGTATTATTGTGGAGTTATTTCCCTTTGTTTCTTAGGATTTTTTTTTTTTTTTTCAAAAATATTGAGCAAGACAGTCACACTTCAGATACTCATAAAATTTGATTTTTATTTAAAAATGAAACTACTTGATCAATTTATATGATTTTTGCAATATATTTTCGTTTCATCACGGGTATGTACATTAGACAGATTTTTTTTTTTTAATATCGTGTGAATTCTGTACAAGAACCATAAATTGTTAAATGCAGAACATCTCCGGCTTTAAATCATCTTTGTATACAATATGAAGAAGGTTTTAAAAAAGAAATAAAAACATTTTAATGATAAGAGTTAAAGGACCATTAAAAATGATTGCACAGATTTAAAACGTCTGTGTTCAGTTCTGCAAAGAAAATGGATCTACTAAATGATAATGTGCAGATGAAATTTTTGTGCCCATGTTTTTTGGTTTTTCTTTCTTTTTGTTTTTTATATGAAGAAAGTAAACTGATTTCTTTGCTGTCATTCTTGAAGAAACTCGTTCTTCATCTTCCTTACACTATCTGAAAGATTATTTTTTAAGTGAAAAAGTTAAAAACCTATCTTAATGAAGATGGAGGTAACTCTTGCAAAAAGTATTTAAATTGATTTTTTTTTTTTTTAGTAGTAGTAGTAGTTTTTGTAAAAAAAAAAAAAAAAAAAAGTTTTAAATAAAACATTTTAGTTAAAAGAAAATGTTCAGAAAATATCTCTAAATCTCACATAAACAAAATTTAAACACAAGAAGAGAAATAAGGACATTCCAAGATAGAACTGTATAATAACAACAAAAAGAAACGCCCATAGAAAACTTCAAAGCTTCGTGAATTACTTTTTCTATATAAATAAAACAGTAAATGTATATATGAAAATATTTAACCGATAAACTATTAAACTAATGATCACATAACACTGAAATTAACAGAAAATAGTAATCGTACACCAAGGATGGTTTATAACGAGTAAAATCTTTGTGTACAGAAATATGTCGGCAATTTGAAATACAATGTTTATTTCAACTTATTTCTATTAATTTTATACATGCACAAATTCATTCATAGTTAGATATGGTTTAATTTTAAATCTTTCTAATCTACCGGTCGATAGCTCAAATTGTAGGGAACATTGCTGTTTTGGTTTCAATTCTAGCTGATGGCATTCGAATCAATTTTTTTAAATTTTAATTGTTTGAAATTAGTACATACCTATAATATTCGAAAGAGAATTGGCTCTGTAATAATAAATACAAAATCTGCACGAGTTAAAATATATTTAAGCATATTTTATGACCGCGAAAGACTGCCCCCCCACACACACACATATGTAACTACGATTCTGCATTTTTTCTAGATGAATACAAAAAGCATTTATTTCAGTAAATTCTGACAATGCATTTTACTGACTCTGTGACACAATTTTTGTTTTTTTTTTTGCATTGCACACAAGTCAAGATATATGTTGAAGGGGACAGCTCCCGGTAATTAGAGAAATGAAGTAAATAGGATCGAAAATAATATTTATTAAAGGAGAATGTTAGAATCAAACTCAGTGATTAAAAATTTTTTAAAAATACATATTGCTATTTAGAATTTTCTATTTTATTAGAAATAATTATAAAACAAGTTAGGTCAGAGAGGTAGAATCAAACAATGTAAATTAAGGAATGTCTTTGTGTTGCCAAAAACGAGTTGGAGTCATATGTAATATGTAAAATCCATGTGAAAAAACATTCACATGTTTGAGCACGTTCTGACGTCACAAAGAAAGGTAGATTCAACATATTCAGTTAAGTTAGGGTTCGAAATCAGTTGAGATCGGAGTTCACTTCAGTTTAGTTGCAGTTAGTCGGGAGAATTGAGTTAGCTAGGCCCTTTTTGGAAGCGAGGCAGAAAGGGAGACAAGATAATGTAGAGATTTAACACCGCATCGAATTCCCACGATTCATCACCAAATGTCTTCATGTTATTTGCAAAGTCTTTGTCTTCGTTGTCATTTCAACAAGGTAATGTGTGTTGTCTGTTATTATATGACATCTTGCTGCTCAACATAGTTTTTATAGTAGCCTCTTATGTTCAAGTATTTGGGATGAAAGGAGGAGGAGGGGCATTTTTTTTTCTTAGTCCTGGGTATGACTACCAAAGATTGAACCTCCAACCCATTAGCAAATACTAACGATTATGCCAAAAGGGTCGATGAAAGTTTATAATTAAATTTATGGCAGTCGAAGGAGAAAACTATTTAACACTGGGAAAGAAATTAGAATGTAAAAATGATTTCATACAAAAATTTCAGATTAGCTGGACACCCGGCGTTGCCCAGTCGTACAATACGCTTAAACATGATATTTTAATTTATGCAAATTGCGTATGTATTATTATAGAATCAATCCTCTATTGATTATTATATATTACGAGGAATAATTTGCCCAGTAGACTAATTCACAAAAAAAAAAATTGAAAAAAAATAATATCATTCATCTAATTCTGTCTGTGTTTGTTTACAATATCAGCTGATATTTGGGCTTGACGATATTAAAAATAGTCTTTCTTCTCTTATAGATAAAAAAGAAAAAAATTTACAGGGGAATATTTTTACAGGCGAAGGTTACATCGGTGTAATGCAAAATATTCCTCTGTAAAAATTCTTTTTATCTATAAGAGAAGAAAGACTATTTTTAAGATCGGCTTTTTTCGATTTACAATACTTATCGGATGAATTTCTGTACAAAATATATCTAAGAACACTGCCAGACATATAAATTAGGTTCATGTGAAATTTGCGAAAGATAGGCTCAGTCGTTTTGGAACCTATGAGGAAGGAACACAAACACACACACAAAGTGACTTTTTATATGAGAGTAGAGATTTTTACTTTCTTTGGAGTTTGAAAAGATTATTACTGTAGTTTGCAGGGTGTGCCTAGTTGTAAAACATTTTGCCTAAAGAAAAAAAATCTCTATGCACAGCTATGTGAGAAAGAAGTAACATTAATCTAATAGGTCACACACTGTCTGCCAAGTCACAGTCCCTGTCGCATCACCACAGTATTGCACTCTGTGCTTGTTTTACAACTACTCCAGAATGAACGTGCTGCACTTGTATTACCTCAACAACAAAAATATCCATGATTCACTCGACTAGCGAAAACCCCATCTTTTTATTTTAGATGTTAGAAGATTCTTTGCTTTTATAGTTTTTTTCTTCAAACTGCTTGTCTTTGGTATCCCCTTCCTGTTTTCCTGACCATATCAAAAAGCAGAAATTTAAATGTTATGTGAACAAACATCATTTTGCCCATCTCTCTACCCAGGTTCCCCTTTTATAATTATGATTGGTTGGTTGGTTTTGTTTTATGGCATATCAACCCTTTTCAGGTTATTTAATACCGAATCCAGAGATTTTGAAGAACAATTTTTTAATAGAGTATATTTGTTTTGTTTTGTTTTTTTTAAGTCGGTTTCTATTAAACCCATAGTTGGGACCCTGACAGGTACTACCACTCTGGGTCAGAGTGGACCAGGGAGCAATGGCAATTAAAGGGTGGCTCCACACTCCCCAAAGCCCACAAGTTGGGCCTCACCATCGGATATAGTTTAAGGTTATATCCAGGATCCTTATTATTACAGTAGCTCTTATGTTTGTTTGGCGTGAACAAAGTAAAAAAAGAAAAAATAGGACTGTGGAATCTGAGTTCAAGCACATTTCTTGCTTTTGGAGTTGGAGATGGACTTTTTAAAATGTCAGGAGTCTAAATCAGCTGAACATTTGAACTGCAGATCACAAAGTCCTGCTTTCATGTTTCATTTTTTTTTTTTTTTTTAAGTGGATAAAGTACTTGGTAAAATTCAGTTGTGCAATTACACTCTTCTGGAGTTTAAAGGTTCAATCTTCAGTGCGGGCAACACCCAAAATACAATTGCGAATTACTTAGGACTTCTACCGAGAAGCATGCTACCCCCGTGAATTAAATAAATGGTTCCATTCAAAATTCGATGCAGAATCCTGAGTTTGACAGAAAAATTCCAGAGTTTGATAAGATACACCTGAAGAAGATTGGATGTCGCCTCAACTGAAAATAATATTGTGAAAATAATATTCCAGATAAGAACTGTAGTGAGAAGAATCAAAATAATACAAATAATCAAAAATTCATAAAAAAAACATTGAATTCACAGAGCTTTGAAAAACATGTCATCCTTTAAAATACAAAATCTATTTTTAATTTTTTTTATTTATTTCTTTCATTTGTATGCTTTTATTTTTTATTTAAATTTTTTTCCTTGTTCATTTTTTTTTTTTTATCTTTGCAGGTCAATGTTCATATCCCGCACATTTTGTGCAGTGCATCACTCGAGTTGACCAGTAGTGATCACTGCTGTCCAGCTGATACAGACATGATGTTACTGGTAGCCACTCGAAATAATCATTTCCAGACAAATGGACACAAAGCAGATCATACCAAACATTGTAAGATTTCCTTTTTTTTTTTATTTCAAAATATGCTAAGAATGTATTTTGTCTTAGAATACCCTGACAAAAGCCTTAGATTTATTGAGGGCTATCACTCTACCTTCCCCTGCTGTGTCCAGTGAACGGTATATACGTTCAGTGATTACAGTTAGGATATCTGCTGTGAAACGAGCTTACCTAAATCCATATTGATTCTCAGTCAGGAGTTTAGAGCCTGATTAATTAAGGACTCAAATATTTTGACAAAAAGCAGGAGGAAGCTAATGGGGCGATAATTTAATGGGTCAATTCTTTTGCCAGAGTTCTTTAAAACTGGTACCACAGTCATTTGTTGTAAAGTTTGGAGAGAACGGGAGCAACCTAAACGGAACAGTTTTTTAATAGCACGTCCGTGATGAGATCGGGTCCACATGCTTTCAAGGTGTCTAGGTTTTTTATGATACCATGCACCTGAGAAGGGGTGGTTTTCAAATCATCTAGTATAACTCAAACTATAGAAGTACCTAATAAATTTATAGCTAAATGTGGACACATAAATAAATATTTACTCTATTATTTAAGCAAAAATACTTGTGTGAGCCATCTTTTTTTTTCTTTTTTTTTTTTGCATAGCTTTTGTGATAATACAAAACTGCAAAATAAAAAACAATGTCGTATTAGCGAAAAAATAATTAATATTACATTTAAAAAAAATGTAATCACAAAAACTTGCAAAATGTACGGTCAGATGAATAGATAATCTCCTTTTTATTGTTTCGTTTTCATGAGTGATGCCAGTTGCATACACACTTCTGATAATTGGTGATACCATGAAACTGCAGTGAAATGTTAAAATTAAGAGCATTTTATTATCACTTACTAGAAATTGTTTACTGTTCAAATGTTTAACATTTATTTTAAGCGTTTGATTTTCTCTTTTGGTAAATTTCCAGTTGAAAAACATTTTATATCGAGCTATCTCTAAATTTCTTTGATATTACTGAGTTCCAAGTATAATCACAGATGTATTTTTTTTTTTTATGGAATTATACTTTTTCAATCTGGAATCTGAAAATGGCATTAAAGAACATATTTATTCTTAAGCATTTATATAATATAAGGTTAGCCATGACTAGCAGGCTGTCTGGCATTGCCTGATCATAAAATACACTTAAATATGATATTTTAATTTATGCAGATTTCTTATTTATTATTATAGAACCAATTCTCCATTAATTATTATATTGCACCAAATATATAGTAATGATTTCAAAATTAAAAATTATAATTTAGGTGCTATCAGTTAAAATTGAAACCAAAACATTTAGCTCTCCAACCTTATCGATTATCATCCAACCTAAATTCATATGCATACAAAAATTGCAAAAAATAATGTTGTTTAACATATAAATGTATATTTACGCATGCATACAAAAGCACTTTAAGCCGACTTATGCCTGCCAAGTGCCAATTTCTTTCAATTTTGACCCCCCCCCCTCAGCGGCTATTTTTACTGGCTAAAAACCAAATGCAGATTTCATGTTATTACAGAGCCAATTCTCTATTGATTATCATATTGCACTCAATATATAGCAGTGATTTCAAAAGTTAAAAAATAAAAAAACTTACTTGGGTGCCATCAGCTAGAATCGAAATCAAAACATATTGCTCTCCAGCCTTATTTGTTACTATCTAACCTAAATCAATATGCATACAAAAATTTAAAAAAAAATAACTTTAAAGATATAAATGTATATCTGAACATTCGTAGAAATAACATGTTTAATCGACTTCTGCTAGCCAAGTTCAAATTTTTTTTAATCTTGACCTCTTAGTACCTATTTTCACCAGCTAAAAATTGAATAGAATTTGTCCCATGGGTCCAAATACTTTATACATCAAATTTCAAGTCTGTAGACCAAAACACACACACACACACACACACACACACGCACACACACACACGCACACACACACACGCACACACACACACAAGGTCACTTTTATATAGATTACATTCCATTCTGCTTATTCGACAACCTTTAGAATAATTTGATTATAGTGGATCATGAATTGTCAAAAACAAGATCCACTTTTTCCACCAGGCAAGTAATGTATATAGAAGTGCATGTTATGCCAAATATTAGTATTGCAGTCAGTTAATTTTTTTCCCCCAGATTATTTGTCCTATCAAGGCTTGAATCTAGTCATCTTTTCTATGGAGAGGGAGGGGGCATTCATGAAAGTATTAATGAAAATACCACCCAGATGCAACACAGTACACTCCTGCAACACTGCAATTTTCATATGCTTATATATTATTGCCTTTCTTTAGGATTGATAATATATGTAAATTTTTCAATCAGATAAAAAAAAAAAAGCAGAACAAAATATGAATTCTGAATAATTGTAATTTCAAAATGAGTTTAAAAATTGCATTTTTTTTTTATTATTATTATTTTCTATCGTAACACATTTGACTCAAACGTTTCCCTTCCTCACTTTAATTCCTAAGAAATTTTTTTATGCATCTAAATTCCTACATTAAATTTTTATTTATTCATATATTTGAAAAAAAAAATTGTTTTCATTTTTGAGTGCAAAATAAAGAAGGGTCTGATAACATTAAGTCGTTCTTATTTTCTTCAGGCTTATTTTCTCCTCGGTTTCCATGACGGGAGGCGCAAACATTTTGGGTGGGGTTAACATTTTCCTTTGGATATTATTCAAGTTTGCATTTTTATTTTTATCTTTTTTTTTTCCTTCAATAAGATGCTTACTTTATGAAAAAGTTATCGTTGGCTTGCATTAATCTTGCAAGTGCCTAGTTTTATTTTGTACTAGCCAAAATATCCGTTTTATACAGACTGAATAAAAAGTTATAACTATATTCATACTATTCATAAAAGGTAGCATGATTTTTGTTCCCTTATATAGGTTTGCTAATAAATTGAGTTTAACCCAACAAGCAGCAGAATCTCACCCATTCACTGTTGAGGTCCCTAGATGCCAGAAAGCTTTCTACTCTAATAATTTCTTTCGAACTGCTCTGGTGCTACCAGATCAGGCTGCCTATTGGCTTCCTGAGACGAAACGCACCTACATCGATTTCTGTTTTTGTTTTCTATTCTCTTTTGTAAAACTTAATTATGTTCTACAAAAACAAAATAAAAACAACAGCCCCCTCCCCTTCCCCCCTCCTTTTTTCCTTCTCTACTTCCCGGTTGACCCTGTCGGCAGGGCATTAAAATACGCCGACTGTTCCCCCTGCAGAGGGTAAAAGTCCCTCAACGGGGCTACCTGTTGGCCGTGGGTGGCAACCCGTGATGCCTAGGAAAAGGATCCTGGTGGCTGAGCAACCGATGCCTAGGGAAAATAAAGGTACCTGTAGCAACACTCTACTTTGGCCTTGTACTAGGCTAGACGGGCGGTTGGAGAGGCCCGACCCAACCAATCGGCTAGTCATGTCAAGCCCTAACACTTACACTGAAAATGTCAATTATAACATCTAAATAAAATTTAAAAAAAAAAAAAAAACTTAATCCAAAGTTAATACATTCCATTACTACAAACATAGACAAACCAGTTAAGTGTTAGAAGGCGATGGCAAGGGCCAATCAATTGATGAGACAAAAACCACACAACTGCTCCCTAACGAACGTTTCTATCAAACTGGGAAAGAAGAAACTAAAGGAGGAAACAGGAAATGATGGAACAAACTCAATCAATTGAGTATATCTCTTTTGTATCCCTGGGATGAAAGGGCGAATGGGTTTCCCCCCTTACATCTCCCAATTTCGGGCTCCGAGGAGGGTGGGGAGCAAGAGAGATGAAAATCTAAACAAACTTCTATGGATATAATAAACCCAAACAAAAAACCCAGAAATCAAAAAAATACTACAAAATCGAAAAGAACCCACTCTGACGTAACCAGCTCAGACAGTGAACAAGAATATAACTATGAAATAATTGATAAAGAAAAATATCCAAGATTCATAGTAATCGAAACCTTGGAAGGAAAAAAGATCAGCGATCTATCTCCATTCCTAATCGAAAAAATTCTGTCTCAAAACAGCAACCCAAAAACAGCAAAAAAAATGAAAAATGGCAATCTACTTGTCACAGTCGACAACTATAAAGACGCAAAAAACATCTTAGAGATGGAAAAATTCCATATCTATAAATGCAAAAGTTATGCTCACGAAAGACTAAACACATCAAAAGGTGTTATAAAAAGCCATGAATTAAGCTTGGCTACAGCAGAAGAAATAGAAAATGCCCTAAGAAAACAGGGAGTAATCGATCACGTCCGAATAAACATAAAAAGGAATGGTCAAACCATACCTACAAAAACCTACATACTAACTTTCAATACACCAAAAATTCCCAAAGAAATAAAAATCGGATACACAATAGAAAAAGTAGAACAATATATACCAGCCCCTCTGAGATGTTATAAGTGTCATAAATATGGACATAGCAGAGAAGCATGCAAAGGACAGAAAGTATGTGGAAAATGTGGCTTAAAAGAACCTAACCATACTGAAAGTGAATGCCCAAACGAAACAAAATGCCCAAATTGCCAAGAAAAACACCCAGCATACTCTAAAATATGCAAAATCTACACAAAAGAAAAAGAAATAGCCGAAATAAAATACAAACAAAATGTGCCCTTTCCTGAAGCAAGGAAAATAGCAAGCTCTCGAGAAAAAATAAACACTTACGCAGACATTACAAAAACTTCAAACCAAACAACCCAAAACCAAGACCTACTTAAACTAATCTCCGAACTCAAAAATTTAATTGAAACTTTAAAAACTAACCAAAACGAAAACAAGAAACAAATATCAGTATCTTTGAAAACTCAGTCAAATGACCTAAAACAAGTCCCAAAGAACAAAAAAGAACCCGAACAGCAAAAACCACAAATAAACCGTGAAAGATCCAAATCACGTACAAGGACAAAAGCAGAAGATAAAAACACAATATCTGGAAAGATGGAAACAGAACGGGAAAACACAAATCCTCTTTCCAAAAACCAAAGTAAACAAAAAACAGAGACAATATTAATCGAAAATGAAAACAAATTTGAATTGATTGAAATCGAGAGTCACAGGAAAAAATCTAGCTCCAAAAACAGAACTGATCAGGAAGAGAAAATGGAGACTGAGGAACCAAGCAGTTCAAGTAAACACAAAGCAAAAACCACTCAAAACACAACAAACCAATAGAATAATAGATATAAAAACCTAAACAAAAACCAAACAGAAAAAAAAAAGGAAAAAAAATTAATAATTAAACGAACTTATGGAAATGAATAAAAACATCATACAGTGGAACTGCAGAGGCATAAAACCAAACTACGAAGAAATCAAACATATAATAGCACAATATGACCCCAGCATAATCGGCCTACAGGAAACTCTTCTAAAAGAAACGGACACCATCAACTTCAAAGGATACCACATCTACAATCAAACAAACAGATCACAAGCAGATAATCGACCCACAGGTGGCACTTCAATTATAATAAAAAAACAGATACCACATATAAAATTACAACTCCAAACAAACCTTCAAACAATAGCAATTAAAGTTACACTTCACCGACCAATAACCATTTGTTCAATATACATTCCACCTAAACATAAACTAAACAAAACCGAAATTGAAGATCTTATAACACAACTCCCCATACCTTTTATATTAATGGGGGACTTCAACGCCCATAACAAAATGTGGGGAAGTGAGAATATTAATCAAAATGGGAAAACCATTGAATCATTACTGGAATCACCCGAAGTAACTATATTTAATGACAAAACACACACATACCTTCACCCAGGCACAGGAACGACATCAGCTATCGACCTAACACTATGCTCCCCCACAATATTTATGGACTTCCAATGGGAGGTACATAACGACCAGTGTGGCAGCGATCACTTCCCAATTTTTCTCAAAACCCAAGAACCTACAACAGAAGAATCAAAACCAAAATGGCAAATTAATAAAGCTAACTGGACTGAATTTAGCAAACTTTGCACAAATCTAATTAATCAAGAAATAGTTAACAAACCAGATCCTATGTTAGCTTTCACCAATACACTAAACGAAATAGCAACCAAGACAATCCCAAAATCTTCCACCAAACCACACCCAAAATCAACGCCATGGTTCACAATAGAATGTAAGCAAGCAATAACCAACAGGAAAAAAATGCTAAAACACTTCAAACAACATCCTACAAAACCCAACCTTCAAAAATACCTACAAGCACGAGCAAAAGCACGCTATATTATAAAAAAAAGCAAAAAAGAAACCTGGCAAAACTATATTTCCAAATTGAACAACAACACGCCATCAAAAAAAACATGGGAAATAATAAGAAAAATAACTGGAAAAAAACTTGGAACACCAATAAATAATATAAATACACCAAATGGTAGACAAACTATAGACAAAAAAGAAATAGCAAACATAATCGCAAATGAATTCAGCCAAAACTCATCATCCAACCACTACTCCCCCAAATTCCAAAAATACAAAAACAACGCAGAAAAAGAAAAACTCAATTTCACATCCAATAACAAAGAATACTATAACACCTCTTTCACTATAACAGAACTAAAAAATGCAATTCATAAAAGTAAAGATACAGCTACTGGTCCAGACGACATCCACTATCAATTTCTAAAACACATGCCAGACACATCTCTCAACATTCTCTTACAGATAATTAACAAAATATGGTGGACTAACAATTTTCCAAAACACTGGCTCGACTCCAATATCATCCCAATTCCTAAAGCAGGAAAAGATCACTCCAACCCTACCAATTATCGTCCTATCGCCTTAACAAGCTGTATATGCAAAACAACAGAAAGGATGGTCAATACAAGACTAATGTGGCATTTAGAAAAATATAACCTCATTTCTACGCACCAAAGTGGATTTAGACAAAATCAAGGTACTAATGACCAACTTATTCGGCTAGAAACATATATTCGTAACGGTCTAATAAGAAACCACCACGTGGTCTCAATCTTTTTTGATATCGAAAAGGCGTATGACACCACGTGGAGATATGGAATCTTGAAAGATATTCATAATATGGGAATCAGAGGAAACCTAGCAAAATTTATCCAAGAATTCCTATCCCACAGAACATTTAAAGTATGCTTAGGAAATACAACATCAGATCAACACACACAAGAAACAGGGGTACCACAGGGTAGCGTACTATCTGCCACCCTTTTTCTAATTAAAATCAACAGTATAATCGAAAATGTTAACATGGGATTCGAAAAAACACTATTTGTTGATGACTTTTCAATAACTTACTCATCACCAAATATGCCAACTATTGAAAGACAAATGCAACATTGCCTTAACAAAATAGACCTTTGGGTTAACCAAAATGGATTTAAAATGTCCAAAAGCAAAACCACATGTATCCACTTTTGTAGGAAACGAAAATACCACCTTGACCCACAGCTCAAACTAGATGGACAACCAATACCAGTAGTACAACACACCAAATTTCTAGGGATCATTTTAGACAACAAACTAAACTTCAAGGAGCACATTAACAAATTAAAACAAAAATGCTTAAAAGCAATAAATATCTTAAAAATAGTATCAAAACTAGATTGGGGAGCAGATCAAGCTACAATGCTCAAAATATATCGCTCACATATCAGATCCAAACTGGATTATGGTTGTGCCATATACAGCTCTACTTACAAATCCTACAAAAACAAACTACTAACAATACAGAATCAAAGTTTAAGACTCAGCCTGGGAGCCTACCGAACTTCTCCAATGGAAAGCCTTCATGTAGAAGCCCAAGAACTACCCCTGCACTTAAGATGGAAAAAACTAGCGTTACAATACGCAACAAAACTACAAACCAACCCCGAAAACCCAACATACAAAACTACCTTCAACTTACAATGTACAAACTCTTATTCAAGGAAACCAAAAAGTATACCCTCCTTTGGACACAGAATTAAAGAAATAATACATCAAATCAATGAAAACCCCGACAATATAATTACTCAGAAAACAAACGACAGACCCCCATGGACATTACACAAACCAGAAACCGACATAACACTTACTACTTACAAGAAAAACATTACAAATAATATAACAAACAGAAGCAACTTTGGAGAACTAAGAGAAAAATATGCAGAATACATAGAAATATACACCGATGGGTCTAAAACTATAAACGGAACAAGCGCAGCATGCACAGATGGACAAAATCAATATCAAATAAGACTGCCCAACGAGGCTTCAATATATACAGCCGAACTGCAGGCCATCAAAATAGCTCTCAAACACATCAAAGACATCAACGAACAAAAAGCCATAATATATACAGACTCGCTATCCTGTATCATGGCCCTTGAAGTAAAATCTAAACATCCTTTTATCACAGAAATTATACAAGAATACAATGAAATAAACGAAAAAAACAATAAAAAAATTATAATAGCCTGGATACCAAGTCATGTCGGCATCCCAGGAAATGAAAAAGCAGACAAACTGGCTAAAGAAGCCACAAACCACCAAATGGAAAAAATTAAAATACCACACACAGACCTAAAAAGAAAAATCAACGAATATATAGAAAACATGTGGCAAGAGGAATGGAACAAATGCACTACAAACAAATTGCATGAACATCAACCAATAATTAAAAACGAAAAACAAAAAATTTTTAAAGGAAGAAGAGAAGAAATTGTACTAAACCGAATAAGAATCGGACATACAAAATTAACTCATTCCTACCTAATCAAAGCGGAGGAAACACCAAATTGCACACTCTGCAATCAACAACTAACAATTAAACATCTACTGACAGAATGTAGAAAACACAAACACACTCAGAAGAAATATTTTAAAACAACAAACATTAGAAAAGTGTTCCAGGAAGTGGAACCCCAACAAATCATAAACTATTTAAAAGAAACAAATGTATTCAAACTCCTATAAAGCAAACAAGTAAAATTCAGTTTAGAAAAACAAATCTCTTACAACTAAAACAATTTTTCAGAAAACCTAAAACATCTTGCTTCAAAAGATAAACTTTTTCAAGAAACTTAAAAATTTTTTACAAGAAACTGAAAATCTATTATACCAACAAAACTTTTTTGGCATTAAATGACTCTTAGAGGTTGAAATGCCGTTAAACAAATACACTCACTCACTCACTCACTCACTCTTTCGAACTGCTAGATTTTGGAATTCTGTATCCTGCTTCCCTGACTGTGCTAACATGCTGAATTTTAAATGTAATATGAACAAACAACTTGCTGCTCAACTTCCTACATAGTGCCCCTGTATACATGATTACAAATAGATGACTCTTCTGTCCAAGTGGGAATATACGTGTTTGCAGTGAAAAAAAAAAAAAAAAAAAATTATGGTGCGTGTTAACTTCAGTCAACAAATTGATTTTTTTAAGCAAAAACAATATTACATACTTAATTGTCGTGTTGAAAATAGTAATATATCCAAAAATTATGAAAATCCATCGAGTAGAACAACAGCTATTGTATTTTTAGTAAAAAAAAAAAAAAAAAAAAAAAGTCTAATGCTATAGGCAACAAATATTGCAGCCACGGCATAAGTAATCTGAAATATTCTGTTCGGAGTTATGTCCCCTGTGTGTAGCGTCCTAATGTCTACTTTAAAACGTCTAAGAAAAATACAATTTTACACAATTTTCCGTAAAAATTATTTTAACTAGAAATAAATTTCTATTTGATGATTTTTCGTAATTTTTGGATATATTACTATTTTTAGCATGACAATTAAGTACATAATATTGTTTTTGCTTAAAACAACATATTTTAAAAAATCGATCTGTCGACTTTATCTTAACAAGCACCATATTTTTCTTAAATAATATTTTTTATCCATGGAATAATTTGCTAAATTAATTTCATCTTTGTACATACGTTATCACCTTCCACCCCCTTTTTAAAGATGGGTCATGAATTGGATAAGTACCATATTTTTCAACTAACAAATGTTCCTTGCTGATTTTATTTATTTTTCATTTTTTCTCTAGTGATTATTTTAAAATATTTCGGATGAGCGAACATCTGGACTAAAGTAATTCTTTAAATGAATTGTCTCTAAGTATTTATTTATTTTTTTTATTTATTCACGTGCACCCCTAACAAGGCATATTGCCACTTGGACGTGAGGGGCTACTATTTCAGACTATGCCTAGGAAATATTAACAAGATTTTGGTTTACGCTACATTTAAACTTCTGCATATCAGTACAGTAAGAGAAGTAGTTAGCGAGAAGGGAATTCTAAAGTCTAGCTGTTCAAGAAAAGAAGCTATTAGAGTAGAAAGCTTCCTGGCATTTAGGGACCTGAACAGTGAAGGGGTGAGATTTTGTTGTTAAGCAGGTTTGTCTGGGATATATACATCGAGGAGGGGCACAAGTGTAACGAATTCGTCAGAGCACATTCTATTAAAATATTTGTAAAACAGGCACAGAGATGCAACATTGCAGTGATGGGACAGAGGTTGGAGCTTAGTTGACAAATTGACAATTATATTACCAATAATATGGTACGACAATAACAAATAAAAATTAGCTAGTTAGAACCAACTTTGATTTATCAACTTAATTGCTATTTGGATCTGACTTTGAAAATCCAACAAGATAGGTTTATCTGTAAAAGTTCATCTAAACTCTAACATTTCTTTGATACAGGTTCGTTAAAAGATCATAGGAGACTTGGAAGCTCCTTTTTCCAATGGCTTCTACCATGTAGGCAAAGTAGAGCAGCACCCTTTGTGTAAACACAATTTGACCAGAATAATTAACATATCTTTGAGCATAGGTTGAATTGGTGAGTTTGGTTTGGCCATTTTGTTTTATGGCATATCAACCCTTTTTAGGTTATTTAATGCCAAATCCAGTAATTTTTGGGTAAAAATTTTATGCTTAGAGTTCTTTATATATACTCCTATAAAAATGTGTGTGTGTGTGTTGATAATCATATTAAAAATGCTTTTTCCTGTTTATTTAACAAGAAAATACAACTTTGTTATATATGGGTTGTGGAATTGCATTTATTTGCAAAAGATCTAGCTAATTTGCATATTCTTTTAAACATTCATTTTATTCAATTCCCTATTTTAAAAAATTTTTTTTTTTCGTTTTTCATATGGGATAATCATCTTTAGTTAACTATTATCTGTAATTATATTCATGCAGATATTCTACATGATTTATACTTGCGTAATATTTGTGTAAAAATGTTATAATAAACACAAACTTCTTTCTATATATATTTATGTATGCGTATATATATGTGTGTGTGTTTAAAAAATTTTGCTGACTAAACTCCTCTGTCAGTTTTTGGTCTGCAAACCTGAAACTTCATATATATATGTATAGGGTATTCGAACCTATGCAAAACTTTATATTTGAGTTTTAGCCGGGGAAAATCTGTGCAAAAATGTGAACATTAAAAAAGTGAAATTTGCCAGGTAAAGGTAGAACAATGACATTACGAATATATATGCGTAACGTAATAGGTATTGGTTCATGTCTTAATTTTTAGCTTTGCAGCAAACATATCCTCATAGGTCAGACATTAATGTCAAAGGAAAAAGTAAATCGTAAGCTAAACGTTTTGGTTAAGATTCTCAGTGGTAGCATAAGTCATTTTTTTTTTTTTTTTTTTTTTTTACTTTTAAAATCATTACCATATTATTAAATATTATTGGTTCCAATATAATGATGATAATAATAATACAAAATCTGCACTAATCAAAATATCATATTTAAGCATATTTTATGACTGGGCAATGCCGGGCAGCCTGCTAGTATCTATATAAATATAACAGTAGATCTATGTATATGTGTCTGACTGTAAATATTTAACCAATAAACATTTAAACTACCAGTCAAATAACACTGAAATTAACAGGGAATAATAATCATTAGGGCTATGACAACAGCATATTCTTTTCATTGTTTTGACTCTCGAGTAAATATTCGACACAGTTAGACACAGTTAATCAACCAAGAACACATCATTCTATATAAAAGCATATGATATCAACAGATACACACTCGAGAGTCAAAATAATGAAAAGAATATGCTGTTGTCATAGCCCTAGTAATCATACACCAAGGATGGTTTATAAATCATCCTTGTGTATGATTAAACTCTAAAACAAGTAAAATCTTTGTTTGGATGGATGAATGTTGCATACAGAAATATATCAGCAAGTTAAAATACAAAATGTTCATTTCAACTTGTCAACTATTTCTTCTTGCGCATGCCCAAATTCACTTCATTTCTTTAAGTCGTTTAATATTAAAACTTTCTAACCTATCGCTCGATGGCTACATTGGTAGGGAATGTGGCTAGAACGCCAAATGTTTTGGTTTTGATTCTAGCTGATGGCACCCAAATCATTTTTTTTTTCTTTTCTATAAGGTATAATATTGAATAGAGAATTTGCGCTGTAATAATAAATAGGAAATCTGTGTGAATTAAAATATATTTAAGCATATTTTACGACTTTGAAAGCTTCTCCACACGCCCCACACCCATAGTCTTCAAATATTTATTCATGAAGTTTGGTTTTGTTGTTTTGTAGAGGAAAAAACATTTTTTCCGGCTTTGCAGAACATGATTGAGTTTTCCAAGGGGAAAGGAAAAAAATAACAATGTTTGGTGCATTTTAGGTCAGGAAGCCAATATCTTCAGACAACCTGATTTGGTAGCAGCAGTCGGTTGGATTAATTAATGCCTTGATTTTTTTCACCCAAACAAGGCATATTGTCACTTGAAACATAAGAGGGCTACTATTTGGGATCATGTCCAACAGGAGATTGAGGAGTTGAGCAGCAAGATATTTTTTCACATTACATTTAAACTTTCGCAGTTTAGTACAGTCATAGAACCAGGAATCGGAGGGAATTATGAAGTCTAGCAGTCAGAGTGAAAAAACTATTAGAGTAGATGCTGTTTTAAAACTTTTATTCAAAAAAATTGTTTGATCTTGATATTGGGACTTGTTTTCAATTGCATCCTAATACAGACATCACAAATATGAGTTAATCTCATAAAGATAATCCTCTACAATGATTATTATCCAAGATGGCTGCTTGAATGTGTGCCAGCTGTTAATCTTTATTAGCTTTTTTTATCAGCAATGATATTGAATTATACCTGTATTTAGTGTTTGAAAACTGTCATTGTTTTTGTTAAGCTTATGATGTCTTCAATTTGTTTGAAAAATATCTGTTATATAAAAGGAACATTGTGTGTGACAGTTTGTTCTCTATGGATTCCTAAACAGTTGTGCCAATTTTTTTAAATTACACACAAATGTACTTTGACTTTGTGCCTGGCAGTGTTCTTGAATAGGCTTTGCATTGGAATGTCTTCAATAAGTATCGATGATCAGAAAAAATCTGATGAAAGAAGAACAGATAATTCTGACACCTTACACAGCCTAATATCACAGGTGCATTTAAGAAGTTTTATTATCACGCAAACAGAAAGACCCAGCAGATAAAATCAACAGTAGGTTCTTTGATATGACAAGAGTGCATTTAAAATGAATTTTTTTTCTGAACTACCTTGTGAAGTGACTGAAATCCAACCATGAACTTTAAAGCAAATAGATTATATTGTTACACATAAAAATTGAAACAATTACAAAGAATTACAATAGTTAACATTTGTTTAGTTGCTTGAGGGGATGAGGGTGATCTGATTCAAATTCACAAAGAAGTTGGCCTGCACTATGGTGACGAACCTCAACTTGGTATGCACGACCCCTAGGTAGGGGAGTTTATGAAGAACCGCACTAAATATGACCTTAACCTTTGACCTTGATTTTGAAAATGTTGTGCATCACCCTAGGTGGGGGACTATCAACATCCTAGGTTTGGTCATGATCGGTCCAGTGGTGTGGGCTGTAGGAAAGTTGCACATACACACACACGAACACTACTACTTTATATATATATATATATATATATATATATATATATATATATATATATATATATACTTGTGCCCGATATTATTCATACCCCTCGGATCTTTGAGATTTCTATAAGAATATTGCTCAAACCAGAAGATAGACAATATTAAAGGGATTTCAAACAATAAATCAAGCATAAGCATTTAATTTAAACTCAACAAATAAATAAATTATGCAAGTTTGAAGCATTATACTAAGAAAAACAATAATGGCACTAGTTCAAAATTATTCATACCTCTCTTACTAATAGTCAATAGCATGCCCTTTATTCTTAATAACTGCCTGTAACCGTTTTGGATATTTATCAACAAGGTTTTTACAAGCATCAACACTGATTTTTGACCATTCTTCAATGCAGTAGTTCTCTTAATCCCTCAAATTTCTAGGTTTCCGCTTTTTAACCTCAGTTTTCAATATGTGCCAGAGGTTTTCGATAGGGTTCAGGTCAGGACTCTGGCTAGGCCATTCCAAAACATTAATGTGATTATCCTCAAACCATTTCTTGACTATTTTGGCAGTATGTTTTGGATCATTATCCTGTTGAAGGACCCAGTTTGGTCCTAAATGGAGCTTCTCCGCATCCTGTCAAATGTTTTTCTGGAGTATCTCCAAATATTGCTCCTTCTTCATGGTTCCATCTATCTTGACTAAACTACCTGGACCACTAGCCGAAAAGGAGCCCCAAAACATTAGGTTACCACCACCATGTTTCACCGTGGGTATGGTGTTCTTTGGGTTGTAAGCTTCTCCTTTCTTCCTCCAAACGTAAGAAGCATCCATATGGCCAAACAATTCAATTTTTGTTTCGTCAGTCCACAAAATACTTGAGAAAACGGACTCTGGAGAATTCACATGGGTCCTAGCAAACTTTAGACGTGCTGCAAGGCGTTTTCCGGTGTGCAATGGAGTCCTTCTTGGTCTTCTTCCTTTCAGACCATTTTCATGCAGAGTCCTTTGCAATGTTTGCCTTGATATTTTTATGCCAGAAGACTCCAGATTTTCTAAAATGTCCTTAGTAGTGGTGGTTGGATTTGCATTAACACTTCTATATTTTTATAAAGTAATAGGGTTCGTGTGTTTCTGTCTGTGTGTACAGCTCTCCATCATCAACGAAATATAAAGGAGGTAAGAGGGTAGATCTCTCCTGGTAGAGAAACATTAGAACCCATTTTAGGATGTTTCTGTTATAGGAGACATAAGAATATATGCCTAATTTCTTTATATACTAGTCTACAAACCACCCCCATATCGAATGACTTATGCTCATTTGCATATCACATTATATTAAATCTCTTTAACTAATTACCTCGACCTTATTACATATTGGAAATATTCTAATCATTTCAACTGTACTATTTACAAAATCTATTTAACATTTAATTATTTAATATATTTTCATTTAATTTTATATTCGATTTATTTCACTTTACGTATATTATCAAAACAATTCATTGGCGAGCAAAGCTTTATGTTTTGGGATTGTATTGAAAATGTAATGGAAATTTCAATTTCGTTCCGTTTTAATCTTTTATATTTTACTTGCCAATATTATTGAAAGAATACAATTCAACTATCGTAATTTTATATAAATAAACAAAAACAAATATTTTAAAATAAAACTTTATTAAAAAAGAAATAATTTTATTTTTAAATGAAAAAAATCAATTTAGTAAAATAATTGTATTAAACACCCCCAGCCTTGTCAGCAAACCTGTAAACCTATAAAAGTTAACATTTCGAATGTAAACAGTGATTTTTCGATTTTCTTAGCGCTTGCCGCAATTAAAGACAATTAAAACGGAACTAACTTTATTTCCATTCTTTTTTTTAAACAACCCCCAAAACATAACGCTCTCTTCCAGTTATAGCCAATTTTTTTTTAATTAAATAAAACAGGTCAAAATAAACAGATAAGCGCATTTTCTTTTACATTTTTCTTACAACCAACATTGTCATTTAACCAACTGCAGGATATCGTTACTTTTGTGGGGTTGTTTTGAAAATGGCACGGAGATTATAATTTCGTTCCAATTTAATCTTTCTGGTCGAGCCTATTTCGAAAGCCTGTCTTATCATAGATTTGAACTACAAATAATTTATTACATTTTGATTATTACTATCTTAAGACTTAAAGCTTATATTTATTTCATTTTTCTATTTATATATTGAATTAGTTATTTCCAGTCTTATTTAAACTTAGTGCTTTCTTTAAACCGGATGATCCTTTTATAAAAATATGAGTTTAACGTAAAGAACACGAACAAGGTTTTATTCAACTGAATTTCTTCCAGTTTACTAACAAAATATATAAATTTAAAAGAGATATAAATAATAAAATAAAAAGGTTATGTAATTTAAAAGAAATACACGTACTCACAAAAGCAGAACTTTTTTTACACATTTTTTTCTTTAAAACCATAACAATGAGACTAACAATTACCTAGATCTTAGTAATTATTTGTTTTAATAGAACTGTTTTAATTGTACTGTGTACTTAGTTAACCTAAGTTGGTATTACATTTATTTTACATTTACTTTTTTTTTTTAATTATTACTTTTAGACTGTGACGTTTACACCCGGAAGTAATGAGTCACACGTAGGTCGCTTTTATTCATTCCTTTTGGTCAAGATCAAAGTGTAGTATCTGTTCTTCAGATGCTGCACTTCATTTTCTTGTTCTCTTTCGGTGGAGGAGAAATCCTTCACGACTGAGACAATTTTTATTTTTGTACCTTTTCTCCACGTTAAAAAACGACCCTGGTGTCTAACTCTGTCCCGTGGGGAGGCATAGTAAATAGGTACAATATAATTGTTTATAATTGTACTATTCAGAAATATTATTTATAGTTCGTCCATTTCAGTTAGTATACATTTCCTTTACGCTTAATTAATTTACAATCATTAATATCGTTAAACAATTCCGTTTAAAACCGAAATTATGCCACCCAAACGAAGTAGAAACGAAAGTGAGGAAGAAAGAATGGAAAGATTGGAAGCTAATAGACTAAGAGTTGCTGCAGTTCGCTCCAATGAAAACAATTCAGATAGAGAAAGACGTCTAGAACTTAACAGGATACGTCAAAGAGAAAGGAGAGCAAGACTGTCAGATTTGGAAAGAGAAACCCAACGTGAAGCTGACAGAACTAGACATGCTGTAAGGCGGTTAAATTCATCACAAGATGAAATTCAAGAAAGGCAAAGATATGCACTGGAAAGAGAAGCAATATTACGATCGAATGAATTATATGAGGTAAGTAGACGTACACAAGGTCAGTTGAGAGTGGCTCAACGACATCAGAATGAATCGGAAACCCAACGAAGCTTTCGCCTATACCAAGGGCAACAACGAGAGGCTGCATGGAGAGAGAGTATGACTTTGCCCCAGCAATTGACAGAAAACGAGGCAGCTAGACAACGAATGACTGCTTTGAGACACCATGAAATAGAACACTGCAATAGAAAAGGATTGCTCTACAACAAAAATGACTCTCTCACTACAGCTGATATAGGAAAAATGGACAAAGTATGTCAACATTGCTCAGCTGTAAAATTTAAAGGAGAAACCCCTGGTTGTTGTTGTTCTTCTGGCAAAGTTGTGCTTGATAGCTTTCCACCACTGCCTCAGTTGCTTCAAGATTTGCTCTCCGGCAATGGTCCCATCTCTAAAGATTTTCTGCAAAATCTACGCAGTTATAACAATTGTTTTGCAATGACATCATTTGGTCACAAAATTGTGGCAGTACATGGGTGGAATCCTTCTTTTAGAATTCGAGGCCAGGTTTGCCACCAGATTGGGAGTCTTTTACCACCTGAAGATGAAACAGCAAAGTTTATTCAAGTCTACTTCTTGGATAGTCTGGAAGAGGAACTACATAATCGGGGACGTGACAGTAGACTCAATAGAGACATTCTCCAAAGTCTGACTGAATTTTTACATGAGAACAACAGCTTCATTTGTCAGCTGAAAACAACAAAGGAGAGGATTGAAGAAGAACACTTGGTAGAACATAAAGTTGTCATAAGGGAAGACCGAAGGCCGCAAGAAGAGCATCCACGGCGATTCAATGCTCCAACAACAACGTATGAGATTGGAATATTAATGGAGAATGAACCAACAGCTAACCGGGATATTGTCTTGCATTTTAGAAATGATACATTAAAATGGATCTCCGAACTACATCCCCTCTACGATACTTTAATGTACCCGTTAATGTACCCCTATGGTTCTCCATCTTACAACATCTACATGAAGGCATCCAATGGGCCAAAAGTTACCCAACAGCAATTTTATTCGTACCATTTAATGACTCGGCCTGGAAACTATTTTCTCTGGTACCGAAGGCTATTTCAACAATGGCTGGTGGATGTGTACTGCAAGATTGAAACAGAACGTTTACAGTTCCTGAGGCGTGAGCAACAGACCCTGAGAGCTGACAATTATAGCAACTTGAGAGATTCAATTCTTAGGGAGGATGGGAATCCAGAACAGTTTGGTCAACGAGTTGTTCTTCCGGCAACTTATACAGGAGGCCCTCGATACATGTTTGAGCGTCAAAGTGATGCCATGGCATATGTTCGGCGAATGGGCCGAGCCGACCTCTTCATCACGTTCACAACAAATCCAAAGTGGACAGAAATTACAGAAAATTGTCTTCAAGGGCAAGACCCTCAGGATCGTCCAGATATTGTTGCCAGGGTTTTCAGGCAGAAGCTAAAAAAGTTACTTGAATTTATTAAAAAGGGAGGATTTGGCAGGTTGAGGGCTTTCCTGTACAGTATTGAATATCAAAAAAGAGGACTGCCGCATGCACACATCCTCACCTGGCAGGCCCCAGAGGACAAACTTCTACCAGAAAAAATGGATCTCTGCATATCTGCAGAGATCCCTGACAAAGAGGAAGATCCTGATCTTCATGCTAAAGTGATGGCACATATGGTGCATGGACCTTGTGGACCATTTAATCCAAATTGTCCATGTACGATTGACAACAAATGTTCCAAAAAATACCCAAAAGAATTTCTTCAGTGTACCGAGCAAGGCCAAGACTCTTACCCCAAGTACAGGCGAAGAAAACCAGAAGATGGAAGCCAGACTGGTACAATAAGGATGAAGAGAAATGGTCGGTATGTTAATCAAGAAATAACAAACCAGTGGATTGTTCCGTACAACAAGGTCCTCCTTCAGCAGTTCAACGCTCACATTAACGTAGAAATTTGCAGCTCGATCCAAAGCATCAAATATGTCCTCAAATACGTGAATAAAGGATGTGATCAAGCAGTGTTTGAACTACAAAGAACTGATGGAGCAGCTAACCAACAAGGCCAAGTACAAAGTCACATTGTGGATGAGATCCAGCAGTTCCAGAATGCAAGGTATGTCGGCAGTTCAGAGGCGGCCTGGAGGATATTGGAACATCCCATCCATGAACATTTCCCCCCAATTGTACAACTTTCTGTTCATCTTGAAAATGGGCAGAATGTCATGTTCTCAGCTGATACTGCTCTGGAACGAGCCCAAGGTCCACCGCCTGCCACAACTTTGACACCATTTTTTCAACTCTGCCATGAGGATGACTTTGCAAGGGGTCTCAAATACGTAGAAGTCCCTGAGTTTTACACTCGGAACAAATCGACAAAGAAATGGATGAGAAGAATGCGTGGGGTACAAGTTGAAGGTGCTGAAAATGATGATGTATGGAAGGCACCATGCATTGGGAGAATCTACACGATTAGTCCAAAAGCAGGGGAGTGTTATTTCTTACGCCTGTTGCTCAATGAGGTTGCTGGTCCAACTTCATTTCAAAATTTGCGAGCATACAATGGTCAGGTGTTTGAAACATACAGAGCAGCGTGCCTTGCTCGAGGCCTTCTAGAAAATGACCATCACTTGCATCAAGCAGTAGGAGAGGCAAGTGCCACTCAATCACCTTCAAATTTGCGAAGCCTATTTGTGATAATTTTAACAGCCTGTGAGCCAAGAAATCCTCTTGAGATCTGGATGGCTTTTCGTGATGTAATATCTGAAGACATTCTTCACAGATACAGGCAAGAAGTTAACAATCCAGAAGCAGATTTTAATGAGGACATCTACAATAAAACTCTTTGTCTAATTGAAGAAAAAGTTCTCCTTATGTGCGGTCAACCATTGGCAAGCTATGGATTACCTGCACCAACGCAAGGGAGAGATGAAAGACTCGCGAGAGAGTATCAACGTGAAGTTACTTATAATCTTGAAGAACTTTCCCTACAAGCAAAAAATATGCAAGAAAAACTGACCGATTCTCAAAGAGAAGTTTACAATTCATTCATGGCAATGTTGGAAGCACAAGGTGAAATGAACAAAAACATGATGTTTCTTGATGCTCCAGGTGGTACGGGCAAGACTTTTGTAATCAATTTGATCCTTGCAAAGATTAGATCCATGAGAAAGATTGTGCTTGCAACAGGATCCAGTGACATTGCTGCTACTCTACTACAAGGTGGCCGCACTCTTCACAGCACTTTTAAAGTACCCTTGGATACTCATCGAATGGATCAGCCAGTTTGCAAAATTACTGGTAACTCAGCCTTGGCAAATGTAATTAGAGACACCTCTGCAATCATTGTAGACGAAGCTCCAATGACGCACAAGAGTGCTTATGAAGCAATTGACCGAACACTGCAAGACATCACAGGAAACAAGAATCCCATGGGTGGCATTCCAACCTTATTTTGCGGTGATTTCCGTCAAATCCTCCCAGTGGTTAAAAATCGCACAAGGGCTAACATTGTCAATGCAAGTTTGAAACAATCCTATCTCTGGAGGCACGTTATAGTGAAGAGACTGACTACTAATATGAGAGCCTATATCTCTGATAACACAGCTACAGCAGACTTCTCAAAATTGCTTCTCCAAATCGGTAATGGTCAGTTTCCTATCACTTCTTCACCTGACACAATTAAGATTCCAACTGCGCTTGGTAAATGTGTCGGTAATCAGAAGCAACTGAAAGACAAAGTGTACCCAGACCTGCAAAACAATGGAAAATCACCGGATTGGCTTGCAGAGAGGGCTATTATTTCGCCATTAAACAGCAATGTGAATCATTTGAACAATTCAATAATGAATGAATTTCCAGGAGACACAAAGCAATACAAGTCAGTTGATTCGGCTACTAATGAATATGAAGCTGTTCACTACCCTGTGGAGTTTTTAAACTCTTTGGAGATATCTGGAATGCCTCCACACATTTTAAATCTCAAAATTGGATCGCCAATCATGATTCTTCGATCCTTGGAACCGCCAAAAACAACAAACGGAACCAGATGTGTTATCACCAGATTGCACACCAATGTACTTGAGGCCACCATTTCCTGTGGTCCCTACAAAGGCGAAACTGTTCTACTGCCAAGGATCCCCTTAGTTCCATCGGACTCAGAACTTCCATTTAAATTCCGGAGACTCCAATTTCCTGTGAAGGTGTGTTTTGCAATGAGCATAAACAAAAGTCAAGGTCAGACATTTAACACCATTGGCGTAGACTTGACATCAGACTGCTTCAGTCACGGTATGTTCTACGTCTCCATCAGCCGGACAGGAAGTTCAGAAAAACTCTACATTCTGGCTCCAAATCAAAGCAGCAGAAATGTAGTTTACCCTGAGGCTCTTCAGTGAAAAGTTCGAGAAATGGATATGAGGAAAAACTGACATGATCTGATTGTGGTAAGTTTTTAGTATTGAATGTGCAAGATAAAATTTAAGCAAGAGTTGAAAATTACTTCAATGAAAAATTTACTATGTAACATCAAGTAACCTTCCTTTTTGATGAAAATGTTTTGTGAAGTTCCTGATTGAATTTCAGTCACTACAAGAGGTAGTTAAAATGTTAATCACCTTATGCAATCGTTGCTCTTACAACATCAACTTACTGGAAAGGTGCCCACAGATTTTGGTACCCGAGTGCGCAACAAAGCTCCGTGCGAAGCACGGGTATCTTTGCTAGTCTTACAATATTCCTGGTGGCTCTAGCAGACAGTTTCCTTTTCCTTCCTCTACCAATCAAGTTGTTTGTTGTGTGGTGGCTCTGGAATTTTTTGATGATGCTCTGTACTGTTGCTGTAGGGACCTCAAATTTCTTGGAAATTGACTTGTAACCTAAACCATCCTTATGTGAATTAACAATTTTAGTCCTAAGATCATTACTAAGCTCTTTTTTCTTCCCCATTCTAATAATTTTTATTCTTTTTTTGGTTTTCAGTTGATATCATTTTAATTTCTGAAAAATGCAAAAAACGAAATGAAATTAATCAAAGGTTGTATAAAAGCATTCAAAATAAGAATCAAACAGGAAACAGTCAGAAACTCGATTAATACTGAAAAAATAAGGGGGTATGATTATTTTTGAACATTGCAGATTTTATAAATAGCTGTATATTTCTTTTATTACAAGTATCCCGAGATTTTAAAATGACGAAAATGATCAGAAGAGGTTTATTAAGAATATGTATCAATATGGACGTAAACAATAAATTCTTACAAAGTTACACCTAATAAACTCAATTTTCAAGAGGGGGTATGAATAATATCGGGCACAAGTGTATATATATATAGCATAACTTTCGCTAATACCCTTGGGAACGATATGTATCTGACTCTCTCTCTCCCCTCCACTGATAGGTGAAATAGTAAGATATATTATACTCTCAAACCTTGGTAAAGGAGGATAAGTTTGAAACAACATCAGCAACAAAGTTGTTCCTTGACAACATGGTACACAATGCACTTGCACATATATTACTTGATTTAAAAAGTAAGTCTTCTTCTCCACAATGCATGATCTGCTATAATTCATATATGGAAGTGGTGGTGGTGGTGATGGGGGAGGGGCTCATCTGATAATCAGATATTCTTCCATTGAAAATCACAGGAGAGTGCATAATCTATACAAATACAAAATCTGGTAGATTACTTGAATGTATTAGACTGGAGGTGGGGTTGGGGGTGGGGGCAAGTAAGATGAAAAGTGATGGGAAGGGGTTAGGCGTATTCAACAGAAAAGTCTCATAATTTGAAGGATGTGAGTTCAATCTCTGAACAGGCGGAATATTACATTTTATCTTTAATCACAAAAATAAATTTTAGTATTATTTTGATTGAGTTGATACCAAAGATATCAAAATGGTAAAAAAAAAAAATTTTAATAACAGGAAATATATAATAAATATCCTAATAATTATAAAACTGTGTGCACTGTTCAGACATCCTTGTTTACTGGAATCTTGTTTTCAACAATTAGGCAATTCTATCTTTTTAAAAAGGGATGACAAGGTAAAATATATATATATATCTATATAATTATAAAACTCAAATGTCCTTGTAACAGATGTTGTAACCACACATCCGTTTACGACTTCCGGTTGCGCATGAGTACATAAACATAAGCCCATAACAGCATGAATAAAATCGTCACGATCGTCCCAATTGTTTTTTTGTTTTTTTTCTCGTTTAAATTATCCACATAAACAATTGTTAATACTTTCTACTTTTTTTTTTTTTTTTTTTTTACATCGTTCATTTCCGCATTGTCTTAATTAGTTTTATTGACCTTATTATTAACATATAAATTAAATATTTGACCCAATGGGTCATGAATGTTTGTTTAAAATAAATGAAAAAAAAAGTTACATTTTATTTTCATAAAGTGTGAAAGAGAGTGTTTTTAACTATTCTGTACTTTCAACTAACAATTGCATTTAAAAAAGATACATCAAAATTTGAATTTAAGTATTACGGTATCTGTTCAGTGAACATTTACCTATAAGTATGGCAAACCACTTACAATTCAATGGCTGTAAGTTTTTTTTTTCAAAAATAAACAATTATAAACAGAACGACTCCTAGAAATCCATCTATATTCTTATTTCATTTTAATATACTTTCACCAAAATGTTTCTGTTATGTCACAAAAAACTATTTACGTCACAAGTGTCACGCTCATACATTAATTCCATTGCTAATATAACATACTGACCTAACGGGTCACGGGTAGTCTAGTGTGTGTGTGTGTGTGTATATATATATATATATATATATATATATACACACACACACACACACACACACACGTGTGTGTGTGTATGGGCATGGCTCAGAGGCTAAGAAATGAGGGTGGAGAGCTGTATGTTTTGGCTTCAATTCTAGCTGATGTCATCCAAGACACACACATTATATATATATATATATATATATATATATACTTTTGATCTCACTACTATATTATTAGGTTCAATTAATCAATAGACACTTGTCTCTATAATAATAAAGACATAATCTGTATGAATTAAAATATCATATTTAAGCGTATCTTATTTACGTATCTCGCTCAGACATTGATATTAAAAGCCTACTTTTTTTATTTAAAAATTATTAAAACAAACTTAATATACTCAGTCATAAATATACGAACGATTAGATGAATGTTAACTAATTTGCATATTCATTTAAAAAACGAGTGTTAATTAATTACTCATTCATTTTTTTGTGGTTTCTTATTAGAAAATTGGTTTCAATTCACTATTGCACTGAATTCTATTCGTGCGTAGTTACTACATTATGCATAATTGCATAGAATTTAAGATGAAAACGTTCTAGCAAACAGGAATATATATATATATATAAGTGACCTTGTTGGTGTGTGTGCGAAAAGCATCTACAAAGCTTGTTTCTGAATATTTGGTCTACTGAGTAAAAATTTGATATAGCATATAGGGATCTGTAGCACACTTTCGGTTTGGTTTTTAGCCATTAAAAAATGCTGCTAAGGGGTCCAAATTGAAAACCAAACAGTTAACTTTGTAGGAGTAGTCGACTAAACATGTTTACATGCACAAACCTACATTCATGAGTTAAACAACATTAATTTTTAACTATTTATATGCATATGAGCATAAGCTCAGAGGCTAAGGAATGAGTCTGGAGAGTTGTATGTTTCAGTTTCGATTCTAGCTGATGGCACGTAAGTCACAATTTTTTTTTTTTTTTACTTCTGATTTCACTACTTTATATTAGGTATAATATAATAACTGATAGAGAATTAGCTATATAACAATAAATATGTAATTTGCATGAATAAAAAATATTATATTTAAGCGTATCTTGCAACCAGGCAATGTAGAGTGGTGTGTATGTGTATATATATATATATATATATATATATATGCATACCATTTTTGGTTGATCTTTCTAGTAGATTACATCAGTGATTGCAATCGGCTTATAATGTATTGCTCTTTTATGGAGCTTTCAGGCAATTGACAATCTTTACATTGAGTTTCACTTTCAGCAGATACCAAATGAAAATCGAATGGGTAGTAATGAATGAATGTTGTCTAAACAGTATAGTTTCGATTCTAGCTTAAGACAATTGTTTGTATAACCACACTGAAGAGTTGTGATACAGTGAAAATCTGTCTGTGAATGATTTTATATATATACATATATATATATATAAATTATGGGTTTTCAGAGCAATATACTACAAGAAAAAAAAAAGGGAATTTCCCATCAATTTCGATTATCGATGCTTATCAAAGACATTCCAATACAAAACCTATCTAAAAACACTGCCAGACACATGAAGTACATATGTGTGAAATTTAAAAAAAAAATTGGCTCAGCTGTTTAGAAGTCCATAGGGAACTAACACACAGTTTCTTTTTATATAAAAGTAGAGCTATATGCACACTTTGTTTTTTTTTTTTTGTTTGTTTTTTCTTGTTAATCTTTCTGCTAGGTGACAACAGCAATCGGCTTATAATGTATTGCTCTTTGTGTAAACAGATGGAGCTTTCGGGCAATTGACAATCTTTACATTGAGATTTTGCTTACTTTTTGGTATGAGCACTGAATGTTTAAGCAGTATAGTTCTGATCCCAGCTTAAGACAATTGCTTCTCTAACCACACCGAAGAGCTGTGATACAGTAAAAGTCTGTCTGAATGACTTTATATATAGGAGAGAATCAAAGAAGTATGTAAGGATTCTTTAAATGGAGATATTTCGATGTAATAAAAAGCTTGACATTTAAGGAAAGCTTAGATACAAGAGAAAAATATCTATTATCAATAGAAAAATATATACTGATGCATATATATTTATTAATCAATTTGAAACAAAGGAGTACAATATAATGTGTAGAGGTTATGAATGCTCTTTATGCCAGACATTTTGAAGCCTAATGCTTCTCATCAGAAGAGGAATATCCATTTAGGAGTAGTAGACTCTTTGATATGATAGGGGTGCATTCAAAATGAATGTTTCTGTTTCAAGCACAAGTGCTAAGTAACAAGGTAAAGATCACCTAATTTATGCCTATTGCTAGGCGTCACATCTTTATCTTGTTACCTAGCACTTTCATTCCTCTTTTGATGAGAAGCATCAGGTTTCAAAATGCCTGGCATGAAGAGCATCCATAACCCTACACACTATATTGTATTCCCTTGATTCAAATTGATTAATAAATGTATGTAAACCAGTATATATTTTTCTATTATCAATATATTTTCCTCTTGTGTGTGTGTGTGTGTGTGTGTGTGTATATATATATATATATATATATATTTATTTATAGAGAGAAAGTTTTCAGAGCAATATACTACAAGAAAAAAACAAAAATTATTGAATTTCCCATCAATTGGAAAATTTTGCATTGACTGAGCTGAGAAGGATAAGGGTGATTTCCTTTTAATCTGTTGGATTGAAAACAGGTGTTTGATGATCCGATTTTACTTGGAAATTACTCAGCATTTTCTCTTGAGCCGAAAATCAATTGCTTAATAACTCTAGTATCTTTTTTTTTTCTTTCTTCATTCGGATGTACTCTCTCTTGCGATTAACGCGGTTATCTCCCCTGACAGAAAATGATTATTGACAAATTAAAAAAAAATATTGTGGAATAAACTTTACACAATTTTATTTGTTTATTTATAGAAAAATATTTCTGAATTGTAGAGAAATATTGATAACTTTTAGAATATTGGTTGCAGTATATATTTCATTTTAGTTTTACTGCTCAATTTGTGGAAAGTCGGAAAAAATTGATTTGTACTTGCAAGTATTGGGCACACAAAGTGCAGTGGAATTGGAGAGATGATAACCAGTTTGTGTGCAAGAGGTGTAAAATAATGGAATGAAAATTCAGATGTGGAGAAAATATTTTTGGATGAGGAAAACTATTAAAGTTGTTCAGAAGTTTTATTACCTTGGTTGTAGCATTGGAGCACAAGGAGGAGCAGATGCAAATGTGATTGCAAGAATTCCACCATTACTAATCAGCAGAGCATGACCTGTGTTGACCAAAAGAAAAGTCTATAAAGCATGTGTACGCAGTGAGATGACATGTAGAAGTGAAACATAGCCAATGAAGGTTGATGACATGCGTTGCATGGAGAGAAATGATGTAAGAATGATATGATAGATGTTTAATGTAAATCTTAGACATGTTTAGATCTGGTGACCTCAGAGGAAGATTAAATCTAGATAATACAGGAATTTGTAAATGGTATAGTTAATTAAAAAAAATGGATGAGAGTTGATCGACTAGTAGATGTAGGACAGTTGAGGTAGCAGATTCAGTTCACAGAGAAAGTCCAAACAAAACATTGGAAGAAATGATAATTGACTTGAGAGGTGGAGGGATAATTAAAGACTTGGCAAGAGATAGATTACTTCAGAAGTCAATTTCTACAATTTGAGAATTTGAATATTGAAATCTGCTTCTAAAACTTGAAATAGTTTAAATAGAAATAACATATTTTATTTTATAATTTCTCTCTGCTTCAATGTTTTTTGTGAATTCAGTTTTTCCTAAAAATCTATTCAATTTTTAAAAAATATTGTGCAATATAAGCTATTCCAAGTCATAAATCCTGTTAGAGATACTTTATTGATTAAATCTTTTTATAAAAAAAGAATTAATCTAGATTTTTATTTTTTATAGGCATTATTTTTTAACTATTAAAATCTCATGTAGAAAAAAAAATATTTTGAGAGAGAGATATTTTAAAAAAATCTTTTTCTTTGATAATTTTTGAGTTGTGATGAAGGTGTTCACTATCATAACATGTAATTACAGTTTTATACAGAAAATTGATTTTCCTTCATCATCTAATCACATCTTAACCTACTATTGCTTTTACAGCCTCAAAGCTTTTTCTTTCCAACTCGTATGAAAAGAAAATTATACAAATAAAAAAAATAGCAACTGACCTTGAAATTTTCTTAAAATCCTTAATATTTTGTATATTTTGTTCAAGATTTTTTGGATTAATTTTCTTTTCTTGAGTTTTTAAATCTTTGTAGTTGTTAAAATATTGTCAGAAAGTAAGTTCATTGTATAGCCTTTATTCAGCTAACCTCAGTTTTCCTTGTTTAAGAATCGAGCATTTTCTGATATTATGCAACTTCACTCCAGTACTCCTGGTTCAGCAGGCCAATCATGTGTGTGTGCGCACGTATCTAAAGAAACATATCCCCTAAATTTTCAACAGTTTTCTACCTTTAGTTTTGAAGCTAAAATCTGAAAGCATGGCTATAATTATAGAAGATTAAATGGTACGTTAAACACTAAAGCATCCTCGTCAGACTAAAAAATACTTCAATCTTCTCTCCTGAAACATCCTAATTATATTTTGACTAAGTTTTTTTTTGTACCATGACTCCTAACAATTTCCATCCATTTTTACCAGCTTTCATCCTCTTTATTCCGGACGAAGAAAAAATAAAACAAACTTTGGAACTGCTTGGTTTTTCTGAGGAACACATAAACTGTCTCTGATGAGTTGTCTACACTATACAACGAAATACATGTAAGAGAAAATATATATATATATATAATGCTCCTCACTTTGAGTTGAGCATATTGAGAAGTGATACACGAATTACTATTAGCATATAAGCGACGCGCTTTGTGTAAACAAATCGGAGGTATTTCGGACGATGTCAAAACATTGTTAAATTCACTACTCATTCAGCAGCCGCCAATAGCGTAATGGTTAGGAGCCTTGACTGCCGTACAGACGGTCGGGTTTCAATCCTGGCTTGAGGTAGTTGCCTGTCTAGCCGCACTGATGAGCTGTGAAACAGCGAAACAGTACTGTATGTGGATGACTATATATATATATATATATATATATATATCAGTTTGCATTCCAAAACCAAAAAATATAAATATATATTTTTTTGGCTTTGGAATGCAAACTGATATATATCAAGGCTTACAATTAATTCCCAGTACAGTTTTTCACCATTTTTAAAAAGATTATAATCAATTTTATACACATAAAAAAAATTCTAGGCATGATGTCTAGAATTTTCATTCTACTTTGGATCAAAATCCATTACATGATTTCGATTCTAGAAAATGCCAAAATTTCAGGCTTAAGCTTAAGATTTTAAGAAATTGCAATTCAAGGAAATTTGCTTAGTGTTTAATGACTATCAAATTCAATAAAAATTCTGAAATATTTTAATTTTCAAATAGGAGGTTGTAGCCATTTTATGTTCTCTAAAAACCCTTAAAATACCCCCAAATTTTGGGAATATTTATGAACTGATGCCTAATGAATTGATGCTGTTAAAATTTTACAAAAATCGTCAATGTCTGAATTTTTACAAAAGGCTTCCTCCCACTCTTTTTACCCCTTTGCATAAAATTTGGTTATTTATTATCTCATAATCTTAACTGTGTGTTTGTGTGCATGTTTGCCAAAAACATTCGATACGCGCGTCGGACCAGGTCGAGACCGGTACCATCTAAAAGAGCAATGTCTCGGTCAAATAATATATGAGAATTAGAAAAAAACGGTCAATTATTTTGTATAGAAATAAACATTTAAACCAAGGGAGGGTCTGAAAAATTGTGCCTTTTGAAACCTGCCTGCGCAGTCAACATTATTTTTTTTTGAATTCATTCAAATAACAGAATTTCCAAAGTTATTTCGCTCTCAGCCTCGTGAGGCAGTGGATTAGAAGGTTGCGTCGTAAGCTATAGTTTTTATATTCGAGTACACGTAACGGTGGTCTTTTTTTTTTTTAACGGGGTTGTTTTGTAATTTTAAATAAAAATTTCCTTATTTCGATTTGTTTTAATCACAGGTTTGAAAAAGTTTTAACATTTTATCAGGATTAAAAGATTTTTATTTGCCATAACATTTTTCTTATTTCAAGTATCACGCAATGTGATTTTTTTCGTTAAGCTAATCATTTTAATAAGTTATTTCACTTAAAACAAATTCTACTTTTTTAAAACTGAATTATTTTCACTTTGTTGTAGACTGCTTCTTTTTCTGCCCGATTACATTTTCTTGTTTTTATCCGTTCTTTTATTTTCGAGTTAGCAGCTGTGTCCAAACTCAACTTCATCTCCACCTGGGCAACGCCGGGTACCCCCGCTAGTTTAAGTATATAGGAAAATACCTTAGATAAGCAAACGTTGATTAACTCACATTTAGTATAATATAGATAGGAGTGGAGCTCTAATTTACTTGGTAAAGTCAAAAAAGTACTATCACTTCAACAGAACTGCATATATCAAAGTGAAATCAACTCCATTATTTGTAATATGAAAGTGTATTAATGCCGTTTAACAAGTCCCATCAGATGAAGGGGGAAAAAAATTATGAAAAATTTGTTACACTTTATAAAGAAAATTGTTTTTAAAGATGCTTTGTTTCAAAAGTTAACACAGATTTCTAAGACAAGACTACTATTAAATCGGTTTTTATTTTTGTTTTTGCAACAATAACTTGTATTTTTTGCTTTTATTTCTTCAACACAATAAATTCTCTATCCAGAGATTGCATTTGTTACACATTCAGTTCAAATAATCTTTCCTATTTTTACTGCAGAAATGGTATCTTTACTTTTAGGTTTAAATATCTGCAATATCTATGTACCTATATCAATACTGACGATGCTAATATACCTATATCAATACTTGTATAGATATACTGATACTGACGAGGCTTGTATGTGCATACCGACGCCGGCGAGGCTTCTATGCCGATGTGAACAATGCCCATATAGGTGTTTCAATACCTGCGATACTTATGTATGCATTCAAATTATTAATGTCAACCATTTCTTGATTATTTTTCATTCCTTTATTTAGATGGATACAGAGAAGCGGGATTCTGGTGCTTGTGATTTGAACAGCGCTGACCATGAGAATATATATTTGAAGGATGCATGGACTAATACACCTCTTTGTGGCGACGTAAGTTTACAGAGAATTTATATTTTCATTCTATAAAAACAACTCGATGTCGTTTTCTATGTTTTTAAGTTTTATTTTAACCATTTTAATCTTTTGTTTTATTTCATTATTATTGTTATTTTATTTTCAATTCATTTTCAATCATTTCGTAATATTCTTCATAATTTTACTGATAATACAGTCGTCTTATTAACCCTTATTCTCAAGTAGTTTTTGGTCTGAATAAGTGATGATCATTAGTAAAAGAGAAAAAAAATCTCTGAAATTCATTACAGAAAACTCAAAAATGGTGCCAAGATTGACACAACAAAGTATTACTTTCTTGTTAGATTTAGTGGTTGTTATTTAAAATTAGACTTCAAATGAAAAAAAAAAAACAACCAAAAATAAAAAATGCAGAAAATACAGAGAAATTTTTATGATGCACATATCCATCATGGAAGGAAGATGTCATATTCCAAAAATTATGTATACTGATCAAGTATTTTTATTTTATTTATTTATGATTTTTTTTTACTAAAAAAAATCAAATTTTGCAAAGCAAGGCATTACTTTTTGATCCGCCATCTATAATATAAATCTCACCTATCTGTTTATATGTATGTATGTATATGTCTAGCAAAAACTTTCGACAGAGGCGACGGATTTTCACAAGATCAGTATAATTTTGAAGCTCGATCCTTTGGACGACAGATATTGAAAAATTGGCCAAAAAGCATAAATTCCTTCATCCTCACCTGGCCACTTTTCTACAGGGAGGGGTTGCTTTTTTCGGCGATATTTTCGAAAGTCATCGCCTCTTTTCGATTGACTAGCCTTAATTTAAACTTAAGTCGCTTCTGGTTTGGTGATGGGCGTAGCAGTTAACACGTCACTTTTCTTTTTTTTTTCACTTTCTTTTCCTCCTTCACAGTATGGGTTTGAGCCTACCTACTACCACTTTTTTTGCTCAACCAACACTCTTACACACACCACTTTCTTTTCCGCCTTTGGTCATGGGTTCGAGCCTGCCTGCCTACTACAACTTTTTTTTTGCTCAACACACACCTCTAAACATCCGGGCAATGCCGGACACCCAGGCTAGTCTATATATATAAATGGCAAAAGTGGTGCACGCGCGTTTTTGTATGTCTAGCAAAGGCTTTTTTCGTGGAGCTTCTTGGGAGGGGGGGGGGTACTATTTTTTTTAGAACTGTTTATATATTCCCTAGATCATAATATCTACGATTTGCTCACGGTCGTCGTCTCTACATTTATTTTGGGCAAGTTTTTAAAAAAACCTGGTTTTCAGTGTTTGTTGTCTTTTTTGTATAAATAAAGCGAAATTAAATCAAATCAGTTCGCTGGCCTTCATGGCTGGCACGTCATGAAGGCAATCAGCTTTGATCAATGTGGGTAAAACTCTTCATATCAGACAATTGCTATTCATTTAAAAGCTCCCCCTTTTTCGGAAGAGCTTAGTTTCTCCAACATCGTGGGGAAACAAATAAATGAAACAGCGGAAAGCTGAACTGGCCTTCAGCCAACGTTCATTTCTGCACCTGCGTATTCACTTTAGCAAGATAAATTTGAACACTTTCCACTTCCTATGGCTTCGTAGCGTAGTTGTAAGAGGTCACGTTTTCTTTCACTTTCTTTTCACGTCACTGGTTCGAGCTTGCCTGATTACTAACACTTTTTTTTTTTTTTTTTTTTTTTTTTACACCGCAACATTGGGTACTTCCACTAGTTGTTTATTCCCGGGCAACATTGGGTACTTCCACTAGTTGTTTATAAAGGAAGAGACAATTCAATTCAACCTACTGAGATCAAAATCAGCTTTGTATTGGATACAATCTAATCTTAAAGTTGCTAAAATGTGTAAAAAAAAAAAAAAAGTAAAAATATTTTCGATATGAAAACAAAAACTACTTCATAAATTTACATGATTTTTTTTGAATATGACATTTTTGTTTCATGATGGGTACATACATCATAAAGATTTTTCTGTATTTTTTGTTTATCTGCTGTTAGTACTAAATGTTTAAATCCTACTTGGAAAAATCAGTGCATTATTCTGATTGGTCAATTGACATTGCCTATTCTTTAGTAAATTGATTTAATAGATTAAAGAAAAAATATATTGATTATTTTTTTTTTTTTATGCAGGTCTTTGTTCTTAAACCAGGAACGAATAACAACGGATACGCATGTGACAGGGATATTACAAATAATTCTCAAGGAGAAAGGGTAATAACGATGGCAACCCAAACCCCAGAGGTAGAGATCCACGAACCAGATGGAGTGTTACAAGACCCATGTCACAGTAACGGACTAATGATGGTCCCTCATCCACCACTCTCATCTATCTACCATGGCACGTGGCCAATTGCGAAAGGTAAATACGTTTATTGATTTATATATATTTAAAAGAAAACGAATTTCCCTATATTTAAAAAAAGAAAAAAAAAGGGAAGAATCTGTATGTATAAAAATATAACTTCTTGATCAATTTGTAATGTATTGTATTATATCAAAGAAATAGGACAGGAAAGAACTCTCTTCCATTTGCCTGTTTCCCACCGGACTACAACTTGGATGTCTTCAAGTTCAACATAAACAAATTCCTGATAAACTGCCCCCTTAAGTAAGACACTTTATCAAATCTCCATTACTAACAATTACCGCGATATTATCCCGTTGATTACTGTACACACAATAACCCTTATCCCAGAGTGGCGATAAGTGGTGACTACCATGTAAAAAAAAAAAGAAAATTCAACTCACTTTATTTTTATTTTATAAAAGCTTTTTATATCTAGTTTTTCCTACAATGCATTTTTTCTAAATATTTAAACAACGCATTTTTTATTTTCTGGGTGTAACTTTTCATCTAGGCTCTGATGCCACTTACACATTTCAAGTCCCACTTCTCCAAACACATCCCGCCCTCTTGTGTCTCGAACGCGTCCTTTCCCCGCCCCCTCTTGTGTCTCGAACGCCTCCTTTCCCCGTCCCCTCGTGTCTCGAACGCGTCCTTTCCCCCGTCCCCTCGTGTCTCGAACGCGTCCTTTCCCCGTCCCCTCGTGTCTCGAACGCGTCCTTTCCCCGTCCCCTCGTGTCTCGAACGCGTCCTTTCCCCGTCCCCTCGTGTCTCGAACGCGTCCTTTCCCCGTCCCCTCGTGTCTCGAACGCGTCCTTTCCCCGTCCCCTCGTGTCTCGAACGCGTCCTTTCCCCGTCCCCTCGTGTCTCGAACGCGTCCTTTCCCCCGTCCCCTCGTGTCTCGAACGCGTCCTTTCCCCCGTCCCCTCGTGTCTCGAACGCGTCCTTTCCCCGTCCCCTCGTGTCTCGAACGCGTCCTTTCCCCGTCCCCTCGTGTCTCGAACGCGTCCTTTCCCCGTCCCCTCGTGTCTCGAACGCGTCCTTTCCCCGTCCCCTCGTGTCTCGAACGCGTCCTTTCCCCGTCCCCTCGTGTCTCGAACGCGTCCTTTCCCCGTCCCCTCGTGTCTCGAACGCGTCCTTTCCCCGTCCCCTCGTGTCTCGAACGCGTCCTTTCCCCGTCCCCTCGTGTCTCGAACGCGTCCTTTCCCCGTCCCCTCGTGTCTCGAACGCGTCCTTTCCCCGTCCCCTCGTGTCTCGAACGCGTCCTTTCCCCGTCCCCTCGTGTCTCGAACGCGTCCTTTCCCCGTCCCCTCGTGTCTCTAACGCGTCCTTTCCCCGTCCCCTCGTGTCTCTAACGCGTCCTTTCCCCGTCCCCTCGTGTCTCTAACGCGTCCTTTCCCCGTCCCCTCGTGTCTCTAACGCGTCCTTTCCCCGTCCCCTCGTGTCTCTAACGCGTCCTTTCCCCGTCCCCTCGTGTCTATAACGCGTCCTTTCCCCGTCCCCTCGTGTCTATAACGCGTCCTTTCCCCGCCCCCTCGTGTCTCTAACGCGTCCTTTCCCCGTCCCCTCGTGTCTCGAACGCATCTCCAACACATTTTGAACACGTGCTTGTCTGAACACGTGTCTCCTTTTTATCTTTGCTGTGACATCACATCACACAGCCAGCCGGGTCATTTGCATATTGCTGCTGCTGCTGCTAACCCATATCAGTGGCTCTGTTACAATTTTTTATAATTTCCGGAATATATTTTCATTTCATCACAGGTACATCATACATAGACACAGATTTTTTTTTAATATAGAGGAATTCTGGACATGAACCAAAACTATTTTATCTCAATTCTGTATACAAAAGCAAATCATTTTAGCCCTTACAAGAGTTTTTTTTTTTTACATAGGGGTTATCACATATCAAGTCCCAGAGGCCACTCGAGGATAAGGGTTAATGTGTGTATTGTAATCATTGGGGCAGTACCATAGTAATTGTGGTGGAAATTTGGTATAATCAGATTATTTGTGAGGACAGTTCAATAAGAACTTGATTATTTTGGACTTGAAGCCAACGATATTGTAGTCAGCTGGAAAGCAGACCAGTGGAACTGAGTTCCACAGTTGGGCAGTTCTAGGAAAGAAGCTTTGTTCATGGAATTAACGTTTAGGTTAAGACACTGATAGATAGTGGAGTGAATTTATTGATAGTGATTTTTGCTAGACAAGTGTTTTTTGTGAAAAATTGGCGAGGAGGAACCATAGATTGGAGCTCAGTCGAACACTTGCCATGAAAATAACGATAGAGCAAAGACAGGCTTGCAATGTCTCTTCTGTAGGAAAAAGATTGCAGAGAAGAGAAAGGGGCATCGCCTGTTTTTGGAATTTTTGACATAAGGATTGATAGTTTTAATTATTTAAACGACTGCTCTCACTAACGTACTGTACACGCAATAACCCTTATCCCCAAGTGGCTGAAATTTCATTTAGATTTCAAACCTTTTATTGTATCCAAATGGGTAGATTATCCTTGTTCTATCAATCATGACCTGGTAGAAGTCTTAAATAATTTTATTTTATTCTTAGTACTGCCTGTAGTGAGGATTGAACCTTCAATCTCCATATATGGGGCAACGATTAAAGGTGTTAAGTACAAAGTAGTTCAAAATGACTTTTCAGGGGATTAAAAGTTTGATCTTCACTGCAGACTACCAAGAATTAATTACTTTTTAGTAATAAAATAATAAATTATTTGACACTTCGGTACTTGTACTTGATTAAAAAACATCAAAAAATGAAAATATCGAGAAAAAAAAAAAAAAAAAAAAGGTTATATTGTACGTATCCGTTGTGGAACAAAATTCTCAAAAAAAAAAAAAAAATTTCACTTAATTTCATCAAGTAGTTTCTATTTTTTTTTTTTTTTTTTACAGCGAAAAAACAATTTGTTATGATACCGAGCAAAAGGTTTGATTTTTAGGAAGAAAAGCTATTATTAAAGATGGGAAGGAATTATCTCCCCGTGGCGTGTTAAAAATTTCCATAATGGCTGACTTCAACGCGCTCTCATAAAAATGTGTTTTTCCGCTGTAAAAAAAGAAAACTACTTGATCAAATTAAATTAAATTTTTTTTTCCGGAGATCTTCAGTCCAAAACTGATACGTACAATATAACCTTTTTTTTGATATTTTCATTTTTTAATGTCTTGATTAAACTACAAGTACCGACACTTCTATTTGGTAAGGGTTGACAGAACAAGAACAATCTACTTCCATGCATTAAATACAGGGTTTAGTTCAAAGTTCTGTAACGATACCCAAATTCAACAAGATGCACCTGAAAAAAGGTTTGGGGTAACATTGGGCGAAACACGAGAATAACATCTAAAATGAGAACAGTCATCCAAATAATACAAATTATAAATCCTCATCTAAAAAAAAAAAAAAAAAAAAAATTCACAATATATGAATTTACTGAAAGAAAAATGGACGGGTTTTTTGTTTTTAAATCTTGAAATAGGAATAAATAAGGCAAAACAAAAGAGGATGAAAAGAATCATTTGAATGATTAAAATCGTAAAAAGTAAATTATGTTTGTTTTTTTTTTTTAATTCTAACAAAATAGACTTCGTAGCCTCATAAGAGATGTCCTTTTCTCTTCCTTGCAACCTCTATCTCACAGAAGAGATGTTGCGAGTTTGTCTCTGATGTATCGTTATTTTCATGGAAAGTGTTCGACTGAGCTTCAATCTATGGTCCCCCCTCGCCAAACTTTCACAAGAAACACTCGTCTAGCTGTAAACACTATCAATAATTCCCCCCACTCTTTATCTGTGCCTAAACCTAAACGTAGATTCCATGAACAAAGCTTCTTTCTTAGAACTGCACGCCTGTGGAATTGTCTTCCATTTTCCTGCTTTCCGGCTGACTACAATATAGTTGTCTTCAAGTCTAACGTAAATAAGTTCTTGATGAGCCGTTCCATATAAGTTATCAAATTTACCAAATTTTCATTACTAATGATTACTATATTGTCCAATTTCTACTGTACACTCTTTAACCCTTATCCTTGAGTGGCCTCTTGGCCTTGATAATGTGGGGATGCCTTTGTAAAAAAAAAAACTCCGATATTGTCAACTCTTTATACTAAAATCATAGAATTGGCAATTATAATAAAAAAAATAAATAAATAATAAATACGTTCTTGACATGCTTCGGCTACTTATTGCAGTAATTACTCCATTAAAGAAATTCTGCTGTTTATTGTAGTGAGTGATCGCATTCATTGTTTTTTTTGTTTTTTTGTTTTTTATAAGAGAGCTATTATTTATCAAGGCCAGAAGGCCACTCGAGGATGAAGATTAATAAATATATGCTGGTGGTATAGTAATCATTAATGGTGTAAGTTGGGGTAGAATTTGATTATTTAAAGGGCTAATTCAACAAGAACTTGTTTAAATTGAACTTGAAGGCTATGATATTGTAGTCGGTCAGGAAGCAAGCCATCGGAACAGTGTTCCACAGTCGAGCAGTTCCAGGAAAGAAGAGCTTTGTTCATGAAATCTGCAATTAGATTTAGACACTGATAGAGAGTGGGGAAATGTGCTTGGTAGCCTCTTCTCCACAAAATCATCAAAAGATTTCTTTTTCGATTTAGATAATTACACTGTGAAACAAACTACCACATAGAAATAAGTTGTGTTTAAAAGCATACGTTACATTAAAGAATATATTAAAAAGCCGCAGTCTGTATTATTTCGATTCTTCAGATTTTTGTTCTCATCTTGTTATTTTCACAACGTTTCAGTTGATGTAACCATCGACCTTTTTCATGTCTTGTCAAATTTGGGAATTTGCACAGAATTTCAAGCAGAACTCTTTCATTAAGTCATGGAGGGTAGCATGCTCGTATTTCATCAGCCATAACTAGATTTGAAGTCCTAAGTAATTCACAATTATATATTTTTTTTAGTGTTGCCTACACTAACGATTGAACCTTCAATCTCCAGAAAAATGTAACTTTAAAACTTAATTTTACCATATCCAGTCCGAAGAATCCAAATATGACTAATCAATCCTCATCTCAAAAATTCAGAAACTCAAAAGTACAGTTCATGCAACAGAAATAAATTGAAAGGATTATGAATCTTCATAACTATGAGTCGTTCCAAAAGTAAAGGCTCCTATTTTTTTTCTTTAAGTTGAATAGCTACGAAGATGGGAGTGGTATCATTTTGTGTTCCAGAATTCATTTTTTTACATAGTCACCATTATTCTCAATGCACAGTTGCCAGGAATTCAGTGACGCATTTCTGCTTCTGATGCACATCCATGACAGGGGATGCTTTCTTAGAGTCTCACACTGTAAACATCTGTAACAGAGAAATGAAACTTTTAAGTCATAAATGCATAAGTTCAGTCATCATAACAATGCAATTTGCATTCTTATCCATTCAGGTGGAATAAAATAATAGGAGGCATTACTTTTGGAATGCCTTTCATATTTACAACAGATGATTTTGCATGTTAATGTCTGTTTTTTTTATTCTAGTGAATGTATTTAAATGATGTGTTTTTGTTTGTATGTGTTGTAGACTTTCCAACCAGTCAGAGTGATGGTAACTTGGACAGCCTGGTGAATCATGACACAGCCAGTATTTTCAGCTTTAATTCTAGCAATACCAATGCCTCTGCTCCTCCTGTGTCACGTATTCAGGCTACCCAGCCACAACTTGGAACTAAGGTGAGATGATATGCTAAAAATAGGATTTATAATATTTCGGGCACACAGAACCAACATCAATATGATGTTATGCTTAATTGGGTTGGATATTTAGAATTAAACCTATTTTCCAAAAATGCAGAAAATTTTTATTTTATTTTATGATGTACATGTCTGTCACAGATCAAAAATGCTATATTCCTAAAAGCATGTAAATTGATCAAGTGGTTTTTTGTGTATTTTTAACTCAGAAAACCAAATTTTATGACTAATCGAGATCCATGTTTTGATTTGCCATGCATAATAAATAAGGGGGAGACAACTAAAATTCAAACTATAGAGAAAATCAGCTTTGTATAATAGGAAATTTCCTATTGAAATCACTAAAAATCATAAAAAGTAATTTTCTGTATAAAAAGAAAATGATTAATATATATGATTTTTGGAATGTGACATCTTCGTTCTATGATGAGTACATATATCATTAAGATTTTTCTACAATTTAGTTCTGAAAATAGGTTTAATCTGATTTATAAAACTCACTATGTCTGTCTGTCTCCATATTTTCAAACTCTACCTCTCCCGAAACTAAAAGTTGCAAAGGGGTGCTAGGGGCATCAAATGATTGGATTTTTTATGGATCATTCTTTTATGGGTTTTTAGCTGGTTAAAATAATTTTTAAGGGGTCAAAATTGATAAAAAATAAAATTGTTATACATTTTGTACATTCATCTTGATTTACTTTAAATCAGTTCATATGCGTGTCACGTTGGTATAGTGGTAACGTCACCAGATTTGAAGGCTACAGGTTTGCTTTCGGTTTTGATTCTAGCTGATGGCACCCAAATATTTTTTTTTTTTTTTTATTACTTTTGAGATCATGACTATAATAATATACCCAAAATCTGGACGAATTAAAATATCATATTTTAGCGTATTTTATGAACAGGCAAAGATGGGCGACCCCCTGGGGACTTTTGGGACTAAAGATGGGGTTGGGGTGGGGGCAAATGCTGAACTTAGTCATTTTTTTTTATGCCTCGTTGTTATATTTGTAATAAGCTCTAATTAAAACACGAGTAAAATGTAAACAAAACCGATAAGGTGTTGGTGTAAATGAAAAAAAATTACCGGGTAAAAAGAAGCCCCGATTTAGTAGAAGTTCAATTTATTTTAAATGAAATATTTTGCAATGTTTCCTTTTTTATCGATGCTCATTAATTTTTCTGAAAACAATATAGATATAACAAACAAACGAAAAAAAATTTTTATCATATTTTCTTCACATTTCTCTTCAAAAAGCAGCGTTAATATGACAGGGTTATTTTTTCATTTAACACCGCCATGAAGTCAGCATATTGAATTTTTTCAGTGTTTAAATTCATTTGTTAAAAAAAAAAACAGTTTTTGAAAAAAATATTTTGGTTTATTATTATTTAGGTTATAAAACAACTTTCTCTGCATAGACATAGTCATAATTCCACAATCGCCTACTCTAGTGTTCATGTAAGCGAAGAAATCAATTTTATGTACCAATGTAATTCTTGTTTACAATTCGTTGATGAGTTTTCGTGTTTATGATTAGACAAATGGTAGCTTACCTTGATAATGTTTGATCTTTTATTATATAAAAGGGCAAATGTTTGTGTGTTTGCTAAAAACTTTTGTCATCCGCGTCGAAGTGGCATGAACATGGTATCGTTAGAAAGAGCAATCTCTCGAACATATAATATCAAAAAAATTATAAAAAAATTGTCAATTATTTCATGTAGAAATGTCTTGCTTGAAGGGGGGGGGTCAGGTAAAAACTTTGGTTTCGATGCTGTTTGCTAATTGTGTATGTGCAAACAGTCGATTCATTGTTTCGTTTTAATTTGCAATGTCATAACATCTATGTCGTCATAGTCCAATCAATAATGTGTTCGCTTACAAACTTTTGCAAGTTCACGCCCAGCACGCAGCATTTTTGTTTTTCTTTCCTTTTGCTCACAAAATTTTGCTTTCGGTTTCTCTTTCGGCTGATGGCACCTAAGTCCTGTTTATTTTTTATTTTTTTATTTAACCAAATTTTACGACCGAGCAACGCTGAGCGACTCCCCCCACCCCACCCACCTCACCCCACTAGTCACATATAAGAAGAATAGATTTAATAGTCATATTATGCATATTTTGGGAGGAGTAACATGTGTCACGTGCCGTCTGTTGTGTCAAGGGAAAAGAGAAAAATAAAGTAAGTGTGCCTTGCGTGTGCTCTTCCGATCAAGGGGTGATAATCATGTTTATTCTTATCTTTATACTTTTTGTGTCTGTGTGTTCGCGCCACACACAAAACACTGTTATAGTAGTTGCAATAGTTCATTATTAATTTTTAAAATCAAATTGTTTAACAAAAAATAATTTTTTTCTTACTTCTGAAAAGATTTGTTTGAAAAACCTAGGTTTAAAGGATTTTTTTTATATTTTCTAATATTCTTTGTCATACGACTCGTAACTGTTTATTATCATTTTCTGTTCTATAATAATGCTCTGTCCTCAATAGTGAGTGTATTGTATTAGGAATTAATATAAACTAATTACTTTATAATACTTGAAAAATGTGTGTGTGTACATGTATAGTTTTTTTTTTTGTTTTGTTTTTTGTGTGTGTGTGTTGAGAAAAATTGACTAGAGTATGAATAGGCACAAACAAGTTTTGGAAAGGAAGCCAAAGTTTCATAACCATATTGCTTCCAGATTCCCACTACTCTGAGAAGATACCTATTACTAATCTTCAGTGTTGCAATTGGAAATTGGAAGATTACAAACTTGGAGTTTGACTGAGTCTGTAACTTTCCAATTTTGAATCTGCGAAACTGAAGATTAACTATACATATTTGCTCCTGTTTCTTGGTAATCTGGAAGCAATATGGCTATGAATGTAGCTATTTAAATAAATTGCATGTGTGTGTCGATTAAAAATGTAAAACAATTCTTGCTGACTTGAACAAAGCCAACCATATTGTGTGTTGCTTTGAATAGAACTCTTTTAATTATATAATCAACATTTTTTTTTCTTTAATTGTCTCCTCACAATTATTATGTAAATACTTCCTACATTTTTATGTGTTTGTTGGATATTTATTGTGCGTTTCCTCTTTCAGGTTGAGATGGTCTATTCATTGTTGTCCATGCTTGGCACGCATGACAAAGATGACATGAGTCGCACGCTACTTGCGATGTCCAGTTCACAGGACAGTTGCGTTTCTATGCGACAATCAGGTTAGCATTTTTTTTTTTTTTTTTTTTTTTTACATAACCTTTCTTATTAGAATGTAGTTTTGTTTTTTGATTTTTTTTTTTTTTTTACATAACCTTTCTTATTAGAATGTAGTTTTGTTTTTTGATTTATTTATTTTTATTTTTTTTTTGATTAGTCCTTGTGTATTTATTTATTTATTTTTTTTTTTTGATTAGTTCTTGTTATCTTGAAATGTGTACATGTGTATATATATAAGAAAGAGAAAAGAAAAATATTAACGTTTCGGACCCATTTTCGGGGGATTTCTTCAGGATGATAAAATGATTGAGGAAAAGTTAAAACCATGATGAACCGAAATATTTTCATGCTACCTTTCTTTAAACCTGATCATTTATTATATATATATATATATATATATATATATATATATATATATATATATAGAGAGAGAGAGGGAGATGTATATTATTATTATTATTTGAATTACCCTCCCTTGTTATCCCTTCATTTACAATCAATCTCCCCTCTTATTTCAATGATATGGAATTGCACACAAAATATTAACATAATACTTCACGTGTCTTTGTGTAAAAGATTTTTTTTTTTTTTCATTCCTTCATAATTCGTATTATTCTAGATTGTTGGTGTCATAAAACTATTAATAGTTCCAAGTAACTAGGTAGATGTAGTATTAGCTTATATATATATATATAGTAGAAATGGTAATTAATAAAAACTTGAAGAAAGTGCTCAATACTGTTGTGGAGCAAATATGCGTTTTATTTTTTATTACCGTATCTTTCTGTTAAGTTACATTATTGTTTCAGCTACCCGTAGACTGTAAAAGTCTGAGGAAGCTACAGATGGCCAAAAAAACGTCCAGGTAGCTGAAACAATAATGTAACTTAACAAAAAGATACGGTAATAAAAAATAAAATGTGTGTATGTATATATATATGGTTATTCAATTATATTTCACCTTTTATTTATACCAATCCTTTTATTTATGAAGCTCGACATAACTACAGAGCAAATGCAAATAGATGACAAAAAAGTCTATATCCCAAATTCCAAGATGTTGTCCATCTTACTGTTTATTTCTTTCAGCATGTACCTGTTTCATAGCACAGGAGCATTCATATAATTATGTGAATTTTTTTTAATATTTTCCACCCTGACTAATCAGAAGAATGGAACTCATTAACTTAAAAAAAAAAATGAAAAGAATGTGGGCATGATTATATAAATCCGAAAAGATTGGAAGAGTAGTTACATATATATATAATTACAAATATATATATATATATATAATTACAAATTTTGAACTTATCAAGATAATCAAAAGCTCAATATACTAAATAGAGCAATTAAAGAAATAAGAAAAATAGATGATGAAAATTGAATAAATTACAATATTTATTAATCCATCAAATTTAAACAAGTATTTAAAACTTATAAGGAAATTATAACAAGAAATTCTTTATTATAATTCCTTTAATTTATTCAACTTTTTTTCGTCATACACATGCGTGTGTGTATAAATTGTCATATGATTTTAAATACAAAAGTGTATAAGTCTTTGCAACATTCTAGATTATGAATATATATAGAAAAAGAAATGTTATTTTGAAAACAAACAAAAGTAACTCTGTGGTATTTTATGTTTGCAAGGGGAACAAGTAATATTAATGAGATAATTTAGATGAAAAACAAACGATTCTGTAATTCATTATAATATAATTTTAAACAAAAAAAAAAGTTTAACTTTAATCTTAATGTTAAGTCATAAATGACAATTTTGTGAGATAACATCTCTCTCATATATATATATATATATATATATATATATATATATATATATATATATATATTTTAAATGGTAATCTACTAGCATGCATGTTTCAAGGTTCTACCTCTCTTCACACACACACACACACACACACACATATATATATATATATATATAAAAGCGAAAATGTATGTGTGTTCGCTTTTTCTGTGTGTCTACAAAAGGCTTCTTTTAGAGAAGCGGTTGTTCGGTTCACAACTTTTTAAAACTTTTTATATCACATACAAATCGTAATATCTCACAGTTAACAACGAAGCTTGCCTGTCTATTTAATTTGCTCGATTTCGGGAAGATAAATATTCAACATTTGTCGCTCGCCGCATGTGGGTTAGTCTTTTTCCTATAACATCTTGGGGATGAGGAAAAAAGCGTTCAGCAGTAAATGAAATCCCGCAGTCAAACTGACCTCATTAACTCATTAAAACGAGCACCTGCTAAATTCAACTAATTAAATAAATTCAAACGTGTTTCCGTAAGCATGTCGTGGTGGGGCAATGGTTAACGTCGCACGTTTTTTGTTTTTTTTTTCACAACTTTGCCTCAAGGGTTCGGGTTCGATCCTCATACTTACTTTTTTTTTTTTTTTTAACCCCCCCCCCCCCCAAACACCCGGGCAACGCCGAGTACCCCTCACTAGTATATATATAAAAGTGGCCTCGTCTGTTTACCTGAGAAACGGTTTCTACCAAACTGCTCTGTCAATTTTTGGTCTACAGACTTGAAACTTGATATATAGAGGATTTGGACCTGTTGAAAAAATTAGATTTGATCTTTAGTCGGTAAAAATAGCTGCTAAGGGGTCAAATTGGAAAAAAAATTGGAGCTTGGCAGGGTTAAGTCGACTAAACGTGCTATTTTGATGCATGCACAAATATAAACTTATATCTTTAACATTATTTTTAAGTTTTTATATGTGTAACGACATAGTATAAATGGTAACAAATAAGGCTGGAGAGTTGTATGTTTTGCTTTTAATTCTAGCTGATGGCACCCAAGTCATTTTTTTTTTTAATTTTTGAAATCATTACTATATATTAGATACAATATAAAATCAATAAAAAATTGAATCTATAATAATAAATATGAAATTTGCATGAATTAAAATATCATATACTAGCAGGCCCCATGTCCCAGCATTGCCCAGGAATTTATAGTGACGAAATTTCAATGACCAAGCCATAACTAGAATTAATAATACTACTGGATAGTGATGTTAGCATTAAGATCGATAATAACAAAATTGCAATACTACTATTATTACTACTAATAGCAATAATATTGAGTAATAATGATGTAAATGATAAAAGTAATATTGAAAAAAATATAATATGAAGAATAATGATACTGCTTGTATTAGTACTAATAGAAATAAAATGATAAAAGTAATACTACTAACTTTAACTAAGAAAAATAAAACATATTAAAGATAATGTTAAGAAATGAATCAACAATATTAATAGTAATATTAATAACAGTAAGACAAATAAGCATAATGATAATTGTAATATCTTATGCCTCCGTTCAGTCTCGAAAGATAAAGGATACCCCCTGTAGGGGGCAGCTGCGCATGTAATTATGTGGCAAAGATTGTGCAATTCCCAACCCCACCTTGCCTGAATAGGCACTGTTTGACTCCAGCAGCAATGAGAAGTCCAGGACAACTGGAAGCAATGCCGAGATAAGTGGAGAGCACATACAACACCTGAAAATCCCAAATGGTCACCCATCTGGTATTGGCCAGGCTCATGATTGCTTAACTTCAGTGATCTGATGGCAACGGGTGTGTCAAACATGATTATGCTGTATATAATTGTAATAATAAAACAGCCAATAGTAGAAATAATCAGAATATTATTAATAGCACAAAAAAGAATACAAATGATATTAATAATAATAAAACTACTACTAACACTAATAATAAAACTACTACTAATACTAATAATAAAACTACTACTAATACTGATATTAAAACTACTACTACTACTAACACTAATAATAAAACTACTACTAATACTAATAATAAAACTACTACTAATACTGATAATAAAAATACTACTACTAATACTAATAATAAAACTACTACTACTACTAACACTACTAGTAAAACTACTACTAATAATAAAACTACTACTAACACTAATAATAAAACTACTAACAATAATAATAAAACTACTACTAACAATAACAATAAAACTACTACTAACACTAATAATAAAACTACTACTAATAATAAACTACTAAAAATAAGAATAATGTAGAAAAGCAAAATAGTACTAATAATAAAACTACTAATACTAATAATAAAACTGCTACTAATACTAATAATAAAACTACTACTGCTACTAATACTAATAATAAAAATATTCACAACTGTCAACAACCTCAACAATAATGCCATGATATATTTTTATTAAATTGTTAGGTGAAAGTACAGAGTATATAGAAAAGTGATCCCCCACTTTTAAAACTATAATTTATTCATATCATTGAAACTACTCGTTTCTTAGGATTTTAACTGTTTTCGTTTTCAGCACCCTCGAAAACCTGTAATGTGGGTGGAAAGATACTGCACCTTTACCAACATATTTAAATCATACTTATTTGTTTTCTTAGTTTTGCATATGAATTACAAAATATCTGCTGGTGCTACCAGATCAGGCTGCCCTGTGGCTTCCTGAGACGAAATGCACCTACATTGACGTTTTTTTTGTTTTCTGATCTTTTTTGTAAAACTTAATTATGTTCTGCAAAACTAAAAACAAAAACAACAGCCTATCCCCCCCCCCTTTTTATTTTATTTTTTCCTACCTTACTCCCGGTCCTGGATATGACCTTAAACTACATCCGATGGTGAGGTCCAGCTTACGGGCTTGGGGAGTGTGGAGCCACCTCTTAATTGCCATTGCTCCCAGGTCCACCCTGACCCGGAGTGGTAGTACCTGTTAGGGTCCCAACTATGGGTTAAATAGAAACAGATTTTAAAAAGGAAAAGAAACAACAAAAAAAGAAAGAAAAAGAAAACAAATATATTCTATTAAATTATCTATTTATTTATATTTTTTTTTGCCCTGTCGGTAGGGCATGAGAACAAACCGACTGTCCCCCTGCAGAGGGTAAAAATCCCTCAATGGGGCAACCAGTTAGCCGTGGGTTGCTACCCGTAAAGTCTTAGGACGTGATCCTGGTGATTGAGCGAACCTAAACCAGGATACATAGAAGTTTAGGCACCGCAACACATTACTTTGGCCCTTACTTCGATTGGACGGGCGGTCGGAGAGGCCCGATCCGACCAATCGGCCAGTCACGCCAAGCCCCACCATATATTGCCCATTCCAAAAACCCACTACTAATACAACACATCCCCCCTCTCCCACAAATAACCCTACTCCCTAATATATGATGGAAAGCGGTGGCTGAGGGTCAATCGATTAGGTGTGAATATCGATGACGAGGCTGTAAACCTCTCAGGATTGCTACAGATCCCATAGCAATATCAAGAGAGAACAGATAATCATTATGATACCACCAAAGTCGGTTATATCATCATTGTATCCCTGTAGAGGCTGGGCGAATGGGTTTCCCCCCAGGCTCTTCCCAAATAGGACTCCGAGGTGGGTGGGGAACAAAGATGACGAAAAAAGAAAACAAAATATATGGCTTATTCCTCCTAAAAACCACCCAACCACCCAAAGAGAACCCACTCTGATGTCTCTGACATCAGTAGCTCTGACGAAGAGACGATAAAACCAAGGAACTCAACATTCGTAGTAATAGAATCAATGGAGGAAACTCCTTTGAGCAAACTATCACCTTTTAAAATTGAAAAAAATCTTAAAACTCTAAAACCAAAGTCTATTAAAAAACAATTTAACGGCAGCCTACTAATAGAAACCCATAACGAAGAACAAACTAAAGAAATATTGAAACTAAAATTATTTGAAAACATCAAAGTCAAATGCTATAGACATCCAACCCTAAATACCTGCAAAGGAGTAGTGAAAAGCCACGAACTTGCACTTTGTCCCTTGGAGGAAATCCGGACAAACTTACAGAAACAGAATGTGTTAGATGTTCACAGAGTTCAAATTAAAAAAAACGGTGAGAAAATCGATACCAATACATATATACTAACTTTCGATTCCCTCACCATACCCAAAGAAGTGAAAGTCGGATATATGAAAATAAATGTAGAAATTTATATTCCAAACCCCCTCCAATGCTTCAAGTGCCAGAAGTTTGGACACCATCAAGATCGGTGCACACGATTACCAGTGTGTGGAAGATGTGGAGAAAGTGGCCCACACATTGACTGCAGAAAAGATTTCAAGTGTGCCAACTGCCTGGGAAACCATGGCGCTGGCTCTAGATATTGCGAAATATGGAAAAGAGAAAAAGAAGTGACCAAACTAAAACATATAAAGAATATATCCTACCCAGAGGCCAGGAAAATCATCGAAACTAAAACATATGCAGATGCAACAAAAAAAACTAATCCAATCAACAATCAAAATGGTCATATACATGTAACGGATACAACTGACAAGAAAATTGATGTCCTAAGCAAACTAATAAAGGAAATGAAAGAACTATTAGAAGAAATGAGGAAAATGAATAGTGCAATGTCTGCAACCAATCCAAGGATAATATTAAGTAAAGACACTACTGAACCACAAAAAGAAACAAAACCACAAACGATTTCTATAAAAACAACCGAACAACCATCAAACACATCACAAGCCAGAAAAGAATCAAAAATCCCCCCAGACAAAAAAAAAAAACAAACAAAAACAGGAAAAGAAAGATCCCGATCTATATCTCGAACAGGGACTCCGACAGAAAATAGATTTGAGGGATTGGAGACGATGGAAGTTGAACACAATTCCAAATGATGAACAAAATATTACAATGGAATATCAGAGGGATAAAAGCAAACCAAAATGAACTCACATTATTAATAACAAATATGAGCCCAGCACTTGTCTGTCTACAGGAGACCTTTCTGAAAGAAAATAATACCATCAACATAAAACACTACACATCTTACAACTACATAAATAAAGATACGGACAGAGTTTCTGGAGGCACATCAATACTTGTGAAGAATGAAGTCCCTCAAAGACAAATAAATATAAACACAAACTTGCAAGCAATTGCAGTTGCAGTGACTCTACATAGAACTATAACACTTTGCTCAATATACATCCCTCCAAAAGATACAATCAACGAAACTGAGATAACTCAATTAATAAAACAACTCCCTAAACCCTTTTTTCTACTAGGAGATCTCAACAGTCACAATGTAATATGGGGAAGTAAAGAAACAAATAAAAAAGGAAAAGAAATAGAAAACATAATAAATAAAAATAATCTATGCCTCCTTAATAATCAAAACTACACCTATATGTACCCAGCAACAGGTACTTTCACCGCCATTGACCTTACCTTATGTGATCCTTCCATATATATGGACTATGACTGGAAAGTACACAATGACACCTGTGGGAGTGATCATTTCCCAATCATCCTGGAAAGTCTAAGTACTAGCACTGAACAAAAAACACCCAAATGGAACCTACATAAAGCGGATTGGGAAGACTTCCAGGAACAGTGCAAAAACCAATTAATTATCGAAAAGAATGATGAAGATGACCATTTGAACTACTTCATTAAAACACTCACAAACATAGCAAATAATACCATACCGAAAACAACCAAAACCAACAATCACAACAAACCTTGGTTCACAAAAGAATGCAGAAAAGCCATCAGAGCTCGACGAGCTGCCTTGAGAAAATTCGAAAAGTATCCAACAAGCGAAAATCTGGATTTCTTCAAAAACAACAGAGCAAAAGCCAGACGAATCATAAAGGAATCCAAAAGAACAACCTGGAGAAATTATATATCCAAAATTAATGTGAATACCAAGGCGAAAACAGTTTGGAACATGATGAGGAAAATAGAAGGAAAGTGTAGTAGTACACCAATATCCCACATCTCTAAAGGCAACAAAATATACACCGATCAAAAAGACATTTCCAATAACCTGGCAGATAATTTATCAAAAATTTCATCATGTGACAGACAAACAGAGAAATTCAAAAAGATTAGAGAAAAGGAAGAGAAAAAGAAAATTCTATTTAAATCACAAAATACTGAAAAATACAACCAACCTCTTACCTTGCCTGAATTAAAAGAATCGCTAACCAAATCCCATGACACAGCTACAGGGCCCGATGAAATTCCATATGAAATCCTCAAAAAACTTCCAGAAGCCTCAATGAAATACCTACTTGAAATTTTCAATATTATATGGTCCAGTGGAAACGTACCCGAGACCTGGAAAGAGGCCACAATAATACCAATCCCCAAATCTGAAAACTCAAACATCCAATCCCAATCAAGTAACGTCTCAGATCCATTGAATTTCAGGCCAATAGCTCTAACAAGCTGCATTTGTAAGACCATGGAAAGGATTATAAACAAAAGACTAATCTGGTTCCTGGAAACAGAGAATCTTATTACAGAATTTCAAACAGGATTCAGGAAAAACCGAAGTTCAATAGACCACATAGTCAGACTTGAAACCTTCATCAGAGAAGCCTTTGTAAGGAAAGAACATTTAACAACAGTGTTTTTTGACATGGAAAAAGCCTACGATACTGTGTGGAAGTACGGTGTTACAAGGGATCTGAAGGCGCTTGGACTAAAAGGCAGAATGCCAATTTTTATTGAAAATTTTTTAAAAAATAGACGGTTCAGAATAAAGGTTGGCACAGCTCTCTCGGACTTGAAAGAACAAGAGAATGGAGTACCTCAAGGGAGTATACTGTCAGTGACCCTGTTCAGTATCCGAATTAACAACATTGTAAAAAACCTTAACCCTGGGGTAGATTGCTCCCTATATGTGGATGACTTCCTAATATGCTGTAGATCTAGATATATATCTATAATAGAAAGGAAGCTTCAATTGTGCTTAAACAAAGTAATGAGATGGACGGAAGAGAATGGATTTAGATTCTCCAAAAGAAAAACGAAATGCATGCATTTCTGCAAACTAAAGAACATGCATAATGATCCCGTCCTAACCATGGAAGGAACGCCCATACCAGTTACTGACCAGTACAAATTCTTAGGGATTTTATTTGACAAAAAGTTAACATTCATCCCACACATAAACTATCTGAAAAAAAAATGTAACAAAGCTGTAAATCTTTTGAGAGTGGTAGCACATACCGATTGGGGTGCAGACAGGGAAACACTCCTTAAACTTTACAGAGCACTAGTCCGCTCAAAGCTAGACTACGGTTGTTTCATATATGGATCAACCCGAACATCATATATAAAAAGCCTAGACCCTATTCACCATACTGGCCTAAGATTGGCCCTAGGAGCATACAGAACTTCCCCCGTGAACAGTCTATACACGGAAGCACACGAACCCCCACTAGATCTAAGGCGAGAAAAGTTAGCCCTTCAATATTTACTGAAACTGAAGTCTTGCCCAAACAACCCTGCATACCAATGTACCTTCTATCCTAAATATGAAGAACTCTTTAACATGAGAAGAAAAACTATCAAAACGTTCGGGCTCCGAATGAAGGAAAGCATTGAAGAATCGAAAATTCCAATCTCCAGCATTCACAACTTCATACTGCCTAAAACACCCCCATGGACCATGAAACAAGTTGAAATAAAACTCAACCTAAACAAAAAGTCCAAATCTACCACAAACCCTATTGAATACCACGACGAACTTCAACATTTAAAATTACAATATTCAGACTACACCTTTATCTACACAGACGGGTCTAAAAGCAACAATCACACTGGATGTGCAGCAACGTACCATAAAACCACAATGAAGAGAAATCTCCAAAATGAAGCATCTATATTCACTGCAGAGACTATAGCTATCGATCTAGCACTCAACATAATTTCAGAGGAAACCACCAAAAACTTCATCATTCTCACAGATTCTCTATTAGTCCTATTATCTATACAAAATCAAAAACAAGAAAATCCACTAACAACAAAATTAATAGAAAAAATCAATATCCTTTCAACTACTAAAAACATTATTCTTGTCTGGATCCCCAGCCATGTGGGAATCAAAGGCAATGACAGGGCAGATACAGCTGCAAAAAGATCTTCTCACCTTCCAACTGACAATTTTAAGATTCCACATACTGATCTTAGACCCCAGATAAAAGCATACATACAGGAAAAATGGCAACTGCGGTGGAGTCAGCAAGAGGGCAACAAATTATACTCAATCAAACCTGAACTTAAGGAACGATGTCCGGACATCAAGAGATCACGCCGAGAAGATGTGATACTGACTCGGCTGCGCATAGGGCACACCAACTTTACTCATTCTTATATACTAAATGGAGAATCGGCGCCAGAGTGCATCCCATGCCAGGAGACACTCACAGTAAAACATATCCTAGTTGGGTGTGATGACCTTGCCCCAACTAGAAAATTATATTATACAGAAAGCAATATGGAAGACCTTTTTGAAAAGGTCAACTCAGCAAATATTCTAGCATACCTAAGGAAAGTAAATTTATATAAGAAAATTTAAGGAAATTTAAAGTCACCCAAATATACACATCCATGTATAAATACAACATTTAATTTCCTAGTTCAATTTTATAAAAAAAGGGAGGAAAGGCTGAAAAAGTCATTCCCCCCCTCCCAATAAAAAAAGTTAAAAAAAAAAAAAAAGGACTCCGGCATTAAATGACCACATAGGTTGATATGCCGTAAAACCAATCAATCAATCAATCAACAAAATATCTGATATTTCCCCGAAACCTCTGGCTTTGATAGAGATTAAAACGATCTGAAATGACAGTGAGGGGAGACTTGATTCCAAATATTTCTCATATGTTATATCTCCCCTCTTTGGTTTTCATACATAAAGTAAATTTCACAGTGTATAAAGATTATTTGATACTGGAGATATTGATAACCGTGCCTTATTTCCAAAAGAGGGGAAATATTTGAATTTGCTGTTATTTCAGATCGTTTAAAACCATAGCAGCAAGTTTTAGTCTCCCCTCCATCAAGGCCTGAGGTTTTGAGGAAATATATAGAAGAAAATCTTGATTGTTGGTTTCAGATAACTTATTTTGTAATTCAGATCTTCAACATAAACGTTTTTTATATAAAAAATTTGATGTTTGACAAAATGTCAACAAATAAACATGTTCATAGTATGCAAATTGGAAAACTTGTATTTTTCTAGTATTTATGTATGTATGTATATATATATATATATATATATATATATATATATATATATATATATATATATGGACTCTTAAATATATCTGATGTCTAATGATAAGCTTCATTCAATTTGTTTATCAAAATACATAAAACAAGTGAAGCATGCATGGTCTCCCGTGAGTGCACAGTGAACGAGGCATAAAAAAGTGACTAAGTTCAGCATTTAGCCCCAAAAGTCCCCAGGAGACCTCAAATCCTGGTGAAAATGAACAAACGGTGCAGTTTTAGGCCTTAACATATGTAAATTTAAGTTCTGCACCATGCAAAAAAGAAGTTCATCATTTGCCACCCCCCTCACCATTATGCCCAAAAACTCCCCAAGGCCTTAACATATCTAAATTTGAGTTCAGCACCATGCCAAACTGCTAAATAGACATACACAGACAATTTTGAACAAATATGGTAAAATAGTCCCAAAAATGGAGTGTTTTCATTAGCCCGAAAAGAACCCCTAGGGCACACTCAAAAGTTATCGCAAAGTATAGACAAACAAAATTATATAGAATCAGAAAGTTTTATAAAAATCCAAGGCATCATTTTTTTTAATAAGCACAAAAGTGTCAATTTTAGCCATTTTAACCCGAAAGGCACCTCTAGGAGGGCAACCAGAGTTATCCCAGAAAATATGTTCTGTTACTTTTTTACTCATATCATGAGTTTGTGCAAAATTTCAAAAACTTCCAAGGCATAGCTATTGAGAAAAGTGCGGACGGACGAATGTGAATTTACAGGTTCACCCTCCTTTTGTCGGGGAAGCAAAAAACAGGACTGTCTAAAATATTAAAAATTATTTTAAAACTCCCTTGTATTGGAATAGGTTGCTGGTTAATTTTGCATTCAACAAATTATTTGCTCACTTGAATGTCATTCTCAATGGTATCAGTGGAAGTTACCCAAGTAATCTAAAATATGCGTTCCAAATTATGTCCCCTGTGTGTTTGTTTACTTTATAACGTCTATAATGCAATTTTATCTAATTTTCTGTAAAAATGACTTTTAACTATAAATAATTTTCTACTGGATAAATTTAAAAAAATTTTTTTGGATATATTACTATTTTCGACATGATAATTAAGTATGTTATAGTGTCTTTGCTTAAAACAACATATTAAAAAAAATCAATCTGTCAAGTCTATTTTAACAAGCACCTAAGTTTTAATCCTGTTTAATGAAATAAACTGACAACGCTATAAACGTTTATTTCATTGTATTTCATCTAAGCAAATTGGAAAGATTTTTTATTTTATTTTTTTTTTGTTTTGAATTGTCTCCCTTGCTCGATTGTTTCCCTTGTATTGTCGTTTTTAACTAATGAGTTACAGGTGATAATTACCATTCAGCAACTGAGTATATTTATTCTGTTGATAAATGTGTAATTTACAAATAAAGTAGAACGACCTTGGTTATTGTCAATGTTTGTCATTAGTGATGCTGTTAGACTACTAGCAGAGAGATCTGCCGTTGCCCAAAATTGAATGAGGATCAATGAATGTTCTACACCATACTTGTCATCAAAATCACCAGTCACCTATTTTTCAATCAAATCGATTGTCTGCTCTAGTTAGGTACCCACTGTGGTGCACCGGAAGGAAGCTTCACATATCTCCCTGCAACAACATAGTCTATAATACATTGTAGTCTACATTGCACTGTAGAGCACCTACTTTTATAAAAATTATTTTTATATAAATCGCTTGAATTAAAGTTTAAAATTCAAAAATACAGTATCATGGTTCAGTTGTGCTCCAAACAGAAACATTCATTTTGAACGCACCCATATTATCTCTAGAATTGTAAGCCATGTTTAGTTTCAGAACAGTTTCCGATGATTCATTGTTCTACACAAGTTCTGGAGATGCATGGTTCTTAGACAGTTCTTGAGTTGGAATCTACAGAGCAAAAGATTCTTCCTGTGTTGACACGAAGAAAACATATGCAAAGTTTCTACAGAAAGGTTTAATATTTATGGAGCAATTCTGGTTTCTGATTGGTTGATAGCAGAACGTGAATTAATTTGCTCCGTCAGTTCCTAGCAGCATTATCTATAAATAGAATCTCCCGACTGTGCGGGATCATACCCTATTATAAGACAAAAATATTTTAACACCCCCCCCCTATTTTTTGTAATGGGGAAGTCCCTTTGGTTCATTCTGCTGAAAAATAAATATTTTTGTTTTCAATTTTCCATAACAAAATCAGAAATTATTTGGATGTTAAAATTTTAGCATGTAAAAAAAAAAAAAACGCCATTTTTAATTTTGTTCAAATGTCAAACATAGATATATATGTGTCCGGAAAAGAAAAAGAAATGGATTTTAATTTTTACCTGAAAAAGGGATTGGCATGTGAAAAAGGCAGCCATTTCTTAAATTTGATTATGCAGTTGTGTTCAAAAATGCATACATATATACATATAAATATACATGTAATATGTACCCATTTAAAGAGGTTTTTTTTGTGTTAATTAAAACAATGCAAAAAAAAGGACATTTTTTGATAAATAAGAAAGAAAACTAATGTGCATAAAAAATAAAAGTCAATTGTAATTTATGCGCACCTTAAAATAAGCATGCAAAAAGTATTTGTCAAAAAGAAAATTTGCAAAGAAAATGATTTTAAAAAAAAGTGACTTTTTTTTAAATTTTAGTAAAAGTATAAGGTATGCATTAGTAGGTTAAAGTGTTAATACAAACAAAATGGATGCAGTTTAACGTCTTGCCCAGGACTTTTTTTTTTTCAATATATAGAAATTTATATACATACAAGCCAGTGGAAAGTTAATATAAGTCAACCCCCCCCCCCAACAAGTTTTGAGGCAAAACGCTTTAAGTTTATTCTTGTTGTGGGTTTTGTGAATACATCAGCGATACTTTGTTCTGATGATATGCAATTCAAAATAATGGATTCCTTTTTCACCTTTTTTATGAAATGGTATTTTATATCTATATGCTTACATCTTTGGTTGATTATTACGTTCTGTGCTAAGACTATCCTGGCTTGATTATCACAATTAATTACTACAAGGCTTTTAGTTAATTCTGGCTCTAAAATAGTCTTTAGGATATTTTTATAGTAGAGTGCTTCCTGGGTCGTGTGTGTGTGATCGCAATAAATTCTGCTTCACACGTAGAGAGAGATACAATGTGTTGCTTTTTAGATTTCCATGAAATAATAGACCCATTTTCTTATAGTCTGAAACAATATCCAGATATACTTTTTCAATCATCGTTTCCCCAATCTGAATCCAAAAATCCTTATTTTAGGGGATTTTTTGATTCTGTAAATACTAACTTCTGTTCTTTAGTTCCTTTTAAATAATGAAGGATTTGTTTAGCCCTGTTTAAATCCTTCATTATCGATCTTGATAATTTTTGTGATAGTTTAGTTACTGTATAGCATATATTAAGTCTTGTCGCAGTCATTAAATATACAAGACTTCATATGATTTCTCGATATAATTTATTGTCTTATTTCAGATTCTGCATGTATATTTTTATTAATATCATTTTTGATCGGTGTAGAGCGTTTCTTGCACTTCCCCATTCCAAATTTTAGTAGTATTTTGTCAATGTATCTCGATTGATTCATTGTAATAAGTCCTTTCCTTGGGGTAAATTCTATCCTCAAAAACCAGGATATTTTGCCAAGATCAGTCATTTTGAATCTTTCACTTAATTTGTTCCTAACATCGGTCAATATTATGTCACAATTTGATGCGATTAAAATATCATCGACCCATAAAACCAAAATCAGTAGGTTGTATAAGGATGTTAACTTTGGTCAAAATCGGACTGTCCCTTCTTGAATTGGATTTTTTCGATTATCGATTTTCAATACTTATCAGAGGTAATCTGATACTAAACTTAAAAACACTCCTAGACGCATAAAGTACATTTGTGTGAAATTCTTTTAAAAATTGGCCCATCCATTTCTGAGTCCGTAAGAAACAAACTCTCGTGCACACACACACACACACAGAGTGTCTTTTATGTATGAGATTTTACATTATTACATATCACATTAGTTATATAATGACCCATTTTTGTTTTTAGACATGTGCATGCGAGTATATTTTTTCTAAACAGTTCACTTCTTGTAAGTAAAAAAAACAAATGAGCTGAGATCGAAACCAAAACCTATGGACAATGAGTCAAGTATGATAGCCATTGAGCCAGCTTGCCATGATCTTTAAAGTGTTTTTAAACCTACTTATCCTTAACATAAGGAAACTTTCATATGAACGTTCACACATGCGAAGTCGTGAAACAGTTGAGAAACAGATAAAAATCCGATGACCAAGCACCAATTTTTCAATTTTGACCACTGAGCAGCCCTTTTTTCTGAAAGAAAACAGATTAAGAAATTTTCCACACGTCTGAATACCCTATATACCAAATTTCAAGTCTGTAAATCAAAAGTTTGTTGAGTATATAGGTTGAGAGTTGTCCTAACACACACATTCTCACTTTAATATATACAGGGTGACCAAAAAAAAAAAAAAAAAACAGGCTCAACTCTAATTAGGCCCCGTTTCTTAGTGTTTTGTCTGAATGAAATGAAACTTTGGTTATAACTAGTTTATTATATTCAAAACATCACATCAAAACACTAGGGTCTTTGGCCTTTTTTCCTCCGTTGACTGTAAAATGCTCAGAAAAACAATTTAATTCTGTTTTTTTTTTGGGGGGGGGTCACCCTGTGTGTGTGTGTGTGTGTGTGTGTGTGTGTGTGTGTGTGTGTGTGTTACACATAGTGCTTCAAGCAAACTACACCACTGAATTATTTATTTTTTTTATTTTCTAATTTTGTTCTAGTTAGGAATAGGGCATACTACCAGATGCCAGGCATTCACTTGCTCTCTTACATATTCGCACCAAGAGATCTTTTTAAGATTCTAATTGTCCTTTTAAGTGCAACTGTTCGTATTTCTCTCAGATTTGGTTCATGTTTGCCAGGTATTTTTTTTTTAATTCTTTTTCATGAGTCTGATTGCTCATATAATTATTGGAATGATGGAGATCTTCCCAAGATTCCAGTTTCTTTTCATATCGTACATAACACTTTGGTATTTCGTTATCTTTTCCCCCCTCAGCTCTGTTTAACCCAGCATAATTGGGGACATTAACTTCTACTAAGGTTGCTTCTTTCTATTACCTGTCTTGTATCACTGTCAGGTATAATAGTTTCGTTTTCTAGGTACTTAGTGGTAGGAATTGCATAGTCCTAGTGGATGGTGTATGACTTATTTCCAACTGTTTTTTTCCGGTAAACATGTTCCCAGAACCTGCTTTTGCATTCAAAGTTAATTTGTACTTGGAGTAAAATATCAATTTGTTACCCATTCACAAGATGAACTTTATTTCTATTTTTTTTATTTCAGGTTGTCTCCCCTTGCTCATCCAGCTGTTGCATGGCAGCGACAAGGACTCCAGTCTGTTGGGCAATACTCGGGGTAGCAAGGCTGCACGGGCCAGGGCTTCGGCTGCTCTACATAATATTGTACACTCTCACCCAGATGATAAAAGGGGCCGGCGAGAGGCGAGAGTTTTAAGACTCCTTGAACAAATTCGGGCACACTGTGATCAACTGAGGGATTCTTCATCTGATGAAGATGATGAAGAGAAAAAATCAGGTATGTTTTTTTTTGTTTTTTTTTTCTAACTTTTTTGTTATGTCAAGTAATAAGATTTATTTTTTGCATCTGTGCCGACCAATATAAAGTATGAGTTCAATTCAATGATTAAAGCAATTCTTGGACTGATGATTAACTATCGCACAATTTTGGTTGCAATTTTCTTATAAATTTTATTTTGTTTTTTAGTGTTACAGTTAATCCTCAGTTCATGAATGTCTGGGGAGTGAAATAGTTCAGATTTCAAATAAATAATTCAAGCCAGAAATGCCCTTATCTATATATCTATAAAAGTGAACGTGTGTGTGTGTGTGTCTCTGTACATTTCCCTATGCAATAATTCTGTCAATTTTTAGTCTACAGACTCGAAATTTGATATACAGGATACTGAGATTTGGGAAAATCGATATGATCGGGTTTCGGACAGATATTTCGCTGTTAAGGGGTCAAAGTTCAACGATTTGACCTTTGAGAACTCTACCAAACTCCTCTGACAATTTTGGGTCTAAACACTTAAAATTTTAGATATAGGTTTCTTGGACATGGATCTAACTTAATAACTTGATCTGAGCCCAAAACAATAAATATTAAGGGGTCAAAGTTATGAAGTTATTATAGAGGTCAAAGTTAAAAAGAATTACCGTTTTTTTTTTTGGTTTTTTTTTTTTTCTCAGCATACACCTCCAAACATCCGGGCAACGCCGGGCACCCATTGCTAGTTTTCTAATAAAATTTCAATTCCCCAACAATGCCTATAGCAATTGAAACCAGTTAATGAAACATTAAATCAATTTGAATTTTATTTTTTATTTTTATTTTTTTTCAATAAATCTGAGTTTTATTTTTTTAAATCAACCTGTTTTTTTTTTTTTTTTAGGTCCTAATACTAATGAACTCACAATTTATCCCATCTAGGGGTACAATAGCTGTTTGTGTACAAAAAATAGTTAATATAAATATTTGATAACAGACCAAATTTTACCTTGTAACCGGCAGATCTTTTACTTTTCAAAGGGGCTGTTTTAAAACAAAATGTCTATTCTCAAATAAATATTTGTTAATAATAGAGCAAATGTTTTTAAATGAAAATTATGAATGATCTTCTAATTCATAATGTTTTTGTTTTCCTTTTATTGTTTAAGACCAAAAAAAAAAAAACACTGTTGTTTGAGGGGACAATGTACCTTTCAGCTGTTCACATCAATGATCGAATATGTACCATGCTAAGCTATGGGCTCCTTATTTAGAATAATAAAAGACCTTCTCAGATTGTCACTTAGTATTAAGTGAATATAAAATGATCATATCTTATTAAATGAGAGCTTTTTTGTAATTTAAATTATTATTGATAGGGATACAAGTTTTCCACTTTTTTCTTTTCTCTTGCCCCCCCCCCACCCCAAGCAGATTTCCAGTTATATCACTATAGTCTCACATAGATGTTTCTCCACTATTTTGATCAAAACCTGTTGTTTTTTTGTTTGTTTGGTTTTTTTTCTCTCAAAATAAGAAAAATTTTATTTCTGCCAAATCACTTAGAGCTTTACTGCGTTATTGTTTTGTGCTGCATTCTATTTAACTTTTTTATCTTTCGCTTTTTTTTTTTGTTCATTTTTTTTTTGTTCATTTTTTTTTTTGTTCATTTTTTTTTTTTTGTTCATTTTTTTTTTTTGTTCATTTTTTTTTTTTGTTCATTTTTTTTTTTTGTTCATTTTTTTTTTTGTTCATTTTTTTTTTGTTCATTTTTTTTTTTTGTTCATTTTTTTTTTTTGTTCATTTTTTTTTGTTGTTCATTTTTTTTTTTGTTCATTTTTTTTTGTTCATTTTTTTTTTTGTTCATTTTTTTTTTTGTTCATTTTTTTTTTGTTCATTTTTTTTTTTTGTTCATTTTTTTTTTTGTTCATTTTTTTTTTTTGTTCATTTTTTTTTTTTTTGTTCATTTTTTTTTTTCTCTCGTCTTGCCTTCCTTTTCCCTCTTATGATAGTTCTCTGTGAAAACAGAAAATTGTAATTTTGCCATGAACACTGACGTCAGATGATTCATGAAAAGGGTGGAGGAGTTAGATGACTTTAGTTTGATTAAAGACTGACTTTGCCACCCCACCATTATATGTGCATTTGGTGTCTTTTTCTTAATTTTGACTTGGTTGAAACTGATTGGCGTTGTTTAGGTAAAAGTTGCTTTTTATTTGCACTGCTCTCTCTACACGTGTCAGTCCCCACCTCTCCCACAGGTTGGGAAATTGATTTTAATCTCTGCCTTTTTTTTTTTTTTTTTTTTTCTTAACATTTACATTCCTCTCTTGAGAAGTTTAATTATTTGAAAGAATAAAATCATTAGAATCAAAATAACTGCTAGGGCATTTGATGGCATTGTACCAAACGTGGACATTGGTTGTATTTGTTTATTTTTATTGCATTATTCAGTCTAGCGTGGCAGCATTGACTGGTTACCCACTCGCGTATCAATGAATTCATTGGGTTGAATATCAACATCTGCAAAAAATAAAATGCATGTTTAGATGAAGGATTTTTCTTTCTTTTTTTTTTTTTTTACGTGAATAACAGCTGGATGATTTTGAAAAATCAATTCAAATCAATAGCATTTATTTCATAAACATATTTCTGATAAACAAAACTTTGCTTCATCCAAAAAAGAATAAATCAAAAAAAAGATTCCTCTCTCATAGGTTTCATATTTATGTGACCCTGAAAAATGGCAGAAATAAAATTGAACAAATTAATTCTAAATAACAAAACAATTCTTAGTCAACGAATTAGCAATGTTTTTAGTCTCTGGAGATCCAATTTAATTTTGTCCTTTTCCTTAAAAATTTTAAATGGTTATATATATATATATATATATATATAGCCATTTTAAATTCAAGGACTTTTCAAGTCTGCAAACTCTGTAAAGATATATATATATATATATATATATATATATATATATATGTATGTATGTACGTACTAGCATTTCAACCCCGCATTGCCCGGGTGTTTGAAGGTGTATGTTGAGCAAAAAAAAAAAAAAAAAACGGTCTTTTTTTTTAACTTTGACCCCTATTATGACCTTAACATTTATTGTTTGGGGCTCAAATCAAGTTATTAAGTTAGATTCATGTCCAAGGAACCTATATCTAAAATTTCAAGTGTTCAGACCCAAAATTGTTGGAGGAGTTTGGTAGAGTTCTCAAAGGTCAAATCGTTGAACTTTGATCCCTTAACAGCCAAATTTCTGGCCGAAAACCGATCACAAAGATTTTCCCAAATCTCAGTACCCTGTATATTAAATTTCGAGTCTGTGGACTAAAAATTTACAGCTATTGCATAGGGAAATGTACATAGACACATAGACACGTTCACTTTTATAGATATATAGATATCTTTACAGAGTTTGCACAGACTTGAAAAGTCCTTGAATTTTGACTTTTGTCTTGAAAAGACCTTCTTTATTACATTGAAAAATCCTTGAAAATATGGAAAATGTTTTGAAAAGGCTTTGAACATTGTATTCTTTATGTCCAGTAAAAATTTGTCAAAAAATTAAAATCAAAATCTGCTATGAAATTATTTTTTTAAGTATTGATAAAAATATTTTCAAAATATTGAAAATACAATCGAAATGCATTGTTTTTGAAATTGCATAGTAGTATTGTGGATACAAGAGTTATGTCCCTTTTTTACAAAACGAAACTATCTTAGGATAAAGGGATGTAAGTTTATTTTTTCACAAAACGAAACTATCTTAGGATAAAAGGGATGTAAGTTTATTTTTTCGGCCTCGATGGCTTAGTTTTTCAATTATCGCAATTTTTTTCTCACATTTTTTTTGGTGGAGGGGCAAATCACCCTCTAATTTTGCTTTCATTTATAATTTAACTTTTTGAGAGGGAGGGGGTAGTGGCAGCCGCCATAAATAAACAATGACCTTCTCCCCACCCCGAAAAACTTTCCTTCTGTGAACAGGACTCTCCAATGACAAATTCCCCTCCCCTTCCCAAAACATGTGATAACCTAAAATAAGACTGGCCAGATGGAAAAAATGGACAAGACAGTAATTATCTTGATTGGAAATTTAAAAGTAAGGAGAGTTAATATTTGATATGAAAAAAAAAAAAAAAAAAAAAAACATTTAAAACTACTTAAAAACTCAAATAAATGATGCAGAAAGATTGCAGAGTGAATTTTATTGGCTATGGTTACATTTGTTTGTTGTATATTTCATTGTTAACCACGTTTGCAAATCACTGTGAATTTTAAAACAAACCCCAAATTTTGTCTTGAAAACTTGAATTTTGTATGGAGAGGGCCTTGAAGAGCCCTTAAAAGTGGGCATTAAAAATTTGTACAAACCCTGGCATATATATATATATATATATATATATATATATACACACACATAGTGCCTTAAATAAGTTTTCATACTTTTTTGTACAGGCATTTAAAATTTTTGTGTATAGTTCCCACACTGACTGCACTTATTGTCTCTATACACACACGACGGTCTATATCCATGAAATTCTTTATTTGGCCAATCACTCCTGGTGTTCTAATTTCCTTCCTCCTCCCATACCTCTCATCATCACTCACAGACTCTCTACCTTTCTTGAATCTCTTATGGCACTTAAAAACTGATTCTTGGTTCATGCAAGATGGTCCAAAAGCAGTCTGAAGGATTCCATATGTTTTTGTGGCATTTGTTCCAAGTTTAAAACAGAATTTTATTGCATATCGTTCTTTTAAAATGTCCTCACATCCAGATTTCATTTTTAAAATTCACTAGCTGTGACAATCAGGCTTTAGTAGGGTGTATTCCAATTCCTGCTGTAGCTGTTCATTTGAACATATAATCATAAATCTTCTTCAGTCATCCCATAAGATGTATAGCAATAACATACTGAATTTTCAAGTCTATGACAATTTTAAATGCCTGTAACAAAAAAAGTCTGGAAACTTATTGAAGGCACCTCATATTAGCAAAAGTGATGCAGTAGTCCTAACAGAAATTGAACCCGGCATGCCATACTCACATTCTCTTCTATTATTTACTACAAATCAATATCATTCATTTATCTAAAATTTTAAATACTATTCTTTCCCATTTATTCTGTTTTTTTTTGTGTTTTTTTTTTTTTTGTTTTTTTGACCTCTGATTCATTCAACTATAGATCAGTTCTCCATTAAAAATTAGAATCAAAATAATACAAATGTGGCCTACTGGTTTGTGATTTTTTTTTTTATGTGTATTTTTATATTGATAGATATGACATATAAGTGAATGTCTGACCATTGATCAACTTGAAACAGTTTTTTACGTAGGTAGGCAACAGCTGGTGGCTTTTATGACCACATGTGAAGCATATTTTTGTGCGTCACTTATAAATTAGTTTTGCCATTGAACCACATTTCATTGACATGTTTAGCATTATAGACAGACATTACACACAAAAACAAAACTTAAATGAATTAAGTCTCAGCTCCAGATTGCGTCCATATTTTTTTTCTTTTCCTTTGAATTTAAAATAGAATTTTGGCTGAAAGTGTTTTTTCTTTTTCAAAACAGTGGAAATATACTTTTTAAATTTAGAAAATGCTGCACACAGAACTTCAATTGGAGTTTGTCATATTATGGATTAATGTGTGTTAATTACTAGAAAAAAAAATTGTATTTTTTCCTCAGTTAAAAATATATGTACAGGTAAATTTAATTTATATTTCTAAAAAAAAATTTTTTTTTATTGTATGTATGCTATTAGTAATGTTGTAATCAAATATATTTTTGTTTTTACATTTTTTTTAAATTTTAATTTTTGTATTTTCCTGTTTCTTTTTCTTGCAAATGTATCTGCGTCTTTAAAAGTGTTAGCAAATGATTGAAGACATTATTTTGTTCTTGTAAAAATTGATTTGTGATATTAAAGAAAGTTTGAGTAAAGCTTTTTCTTTTATTTGGCAGAAGTAAACTGCAGTATCTTAATACTTCTATCATTATATTGTCATGTCATTATGTTCTTCAGAATTATCTGATCTATTCCTGGCTTACTTTGTTCCAATTTGTTTAACTCCATCAATTTTCTTTTTTAATACCTCATCGTAATACAGCTTCCTATTCTACTAGCTTCTTTCCAAGGACTGCAAGATTGTGGAACTCTCTTCCTGCTGACCGTTTTCTCCTACCTTGATCTTTTCATGACTAAGACCAATAGGTATCTCTTGTATAATCATCCTTTGTTCTTGTTAGCTTCTTTTTTTTTTTTTTTTTTTATAAGGAATCACCACTTATCAAGGCCCGGAGGCCACTCGAGGAGAAGGGTTAGTGGATATACATTAGTCAATGTGATTATAGCTTGGTAAACATAAGTAGTGGGAATTTTGTAAATTGGATTACTTAGAGGGACGGTTCATCAAGAACTTGTTTATGTTGGACTTGAAGACAATCAGCTTCTTGGATCAAGTAGCTTCATGCTTAGTCTGGAGTGATTTCTATTAAAAAAAAAAAAATAATAAATATCTATTTATCTCCTTCCCTCCTCTGAGTAAAAAATATATTTTTTAAAAAATGGGTGGGGGGCGGGGTTTACAGCCCTATTTGGTCAAATCTTTCTCCACTGTCTTGATTGGCGTATTTTATCCTGCTTTTACTTTATGCATCAAGATTCATGAAAGGAGGAGGGATTTCTGCGTGAAAAGTGATTGGGTCGTATAAAAAAGAATCGTCGATTTAGGAAGAACAGTTCTATATCCGTGTTTGCAGGCTAAAATGCTTTAAGCATTCCCTTACAAGAACAATGTAAATTTTTTGTTTTTATTTTTTTTTTTATTCATTTATTTTTTTTGTTAGGACCAAATCTAAAATTTTCTAAACACAAGATCATATTACATTTTATTTTTATTTTTTTTGGAATCCTTTGAGATGAGACTTCATGATTTGAGTATTTATTTTTTTGAAGACTGTTATCCTCATCTTCATAGTTATTGTTTCATCATGTTTCAGCCAACTCTCTTCCATTTGCCTGCTTCCTAGCTGAATACAACTTGGTTGTCTTCAAGTCCAACATATACAAATTCTTGATGAACCATCCCCTTAAGTAATCCAATTTACCAAATTTCCATTATTAACGATTACTACAATATTATCTCATTGACTACTGTACACTCTATAACCCTTATCCTTGAGTGACCTCCGGGCCTTGATAAGTGGTGACTCCTATGTAAAAAAAACAAAAAAAACTCGTCCTCCTACCTTCTTCAGCTTGTGAACAACAACAACAATGAAGATGAGGATAACAGTCTGCAAGAAAAAAAATGAATAAACAAGATCATATGGAATGCATTTCACTTTATTTTCTAATGTTTATATCAGAATTAGAAAAATATAGAAATTCCATTTACAAATTCGTTGTTTTAACAATGTTTTTTTTTTTTTTTTTTTCTTGGTCCCCTGACAAAAGAGGGATTGGACCTAGTAATTCACTCCCGTTCGTCTGTTCATTTGTTTGTACTTTTCTTAATAACTACACCTTGGATGTTTTTGAAATTTTACACAAACATTAGTCATGGTGAAAGTAAATTTTTGCCTGAACGGATTTTCTGGGATAACTATGGTTGCCTCCCCAAGGGCCGTTAAAGGGATAAATTGCCCCAAAATCATTCATCAGTTTATTTGTTCGCACTTTTCTCAATAATCACCTCTTGGATTTTTTTTTTTTTTTTTTTTTTAAATTTTGCACAAACATTAGTCATGGTGAAGGTAAATTTTTCAATCATGGAGGGAGACCCCGTATGCTTGGCTTGTCATTTTTTTTTTGTTGTTGTTGTTTTAGATTATTCATCATTACATATTTGATGTTTTTTAAAATTCCTTTTTTGTTTTTTCTTTCTTAGGTTCTCGTGCTTCAGACATTGATCACCATCCAGGCCCAGCGATTGCAGCATTGATGAAGTTATCATTTGATGAAGAGCATCGACATGCTATCTGTACATTGGGTAAGTAAGACTCTCGTTTCCTCATCTTTATATCATCCTCTACAGTTCAAAAGTATTATTCACTAGTCATCTCTGCATCAAAAATGAATCGTGAATTACCTATTAATTTACTTTATCTTAAATGATGATTCGTTTGACTGTTTTTGGTTTTTAAAACTACACAATCATGTAACAAGTAAGAACCGTTAAGGCTGAGAATTTTTAATTTAGAAAATAAATTTCTCTATTATGAACGAAACGTCCTTATAATTTGCATATATGTATGCAGATGCACATAAAAAAAATGTATTTTATATTCAGGGACTTTTGCATTTTGATCTGTTTTTTTTTTAATAAAAACAATTCATAAATTACTGTAATTTAAAACACGCATCAGTCTCCACACGTCGATGTGTGTATATAAAAGTGTCATTCCAAAAGTAAAGTTTCTTATTTATTTTATTTTTTAACTCAAAAAGTTGAAGAACTACAAAAATGGGAGTAGTACCATTAGAACAATCTTTTGTGCTCCAGAATTTATTTTTCTACATAGTCACCAGCATTCTCAATGTGCTTTTACCTGGAATTCAATGATGCATCTCTGCTTGTGATACATGTCCATGACAGGGGTTGCTTTCTTAGTCTCCCACTGTCAATATCTGCAATGGAGATATGAAGTTTTCAGGTCATGAATGCATAAGTTCAGTCATCATAGCAGTGCAATTTTCAATTCCTTCTTATCCACTCGGTCAGAATAAAAATGTAGAGGGAATTACTTTTGGAACGCCTTTGTAATTCTCTGTTTTTCATCTCGCCATCTGAAATATGTCCGTCATTAAATGTCCACACGCATAGAATATAAAATTTTGTAGTTTCTAACAAAAGATGAAAATTTAGTTTTTGTGAGTGCTTTGAAATAAGTTCAAGTATGTGTTAACAATGGGAGTTTCTGTTATCTAAAATAATGACCACCAATATATATATATATATATATAATATAAAGCTGAACGTCTGTGTGTGTGTCTGGTCACGAATAGGCCACCTTCGTGGCCTTCGGCCCAAGATCAAAGTGTAGTATCTGTTCCGACAGATACTGCAAGCAAAGACCCTATGTGGGGGCGACCCCACAGATAAGACCTTGGTCAATGTAGGGCAACCCTTCATACCAATTGTCACTATCCAGCTCCCCTACTCCCCGGGGAGTTGGTCCCCATTTCCCCTTCACTCTTCACATTAAAAATCGGCCTTGTGCTTAATTTGCTTGGTGGGGGAGCAAATAAATACCTGGTCACGAATAGGCGCCTATATGGTTGACTATTATAGAAAACTGATCACATATAATGATAGCAGATGTGTCGAGACACAGGAATGGGTATGCTTGATCTGGCATAATGATGATTCATTAAAATTGTGGGGTCTGCGTATGCGCCTGTTCCACAAAGTATGGAAATAAAAAATTTAAAAATTAAAAAAAAAAATATTTACAAGTGTTTTTGATATAGATGTACATAATAATACTTTGATAAGTATGTTTTAACTTAAATAGGGATGGTATAATAAAATTATGGGGGTCTACGTTTGCGCCTGGCCTCCATAGAATGGAAATAGGCACAAACTTTAATAAAGACTTTTCATATCTATCTGCATAAGTATACTTTGATAATTATGTTTCAGTTTGAAGAAATATGGTATAATAAAATTATGGGGTGTTCGTTTGCGCCTGACCTCCATAGAATGGAAATATGTCACAAAGTTTAACAAGGTTTTTTAATATAGATCCACAGAATATTGTGATAAGTGTTTCAGTGTGAACAGGTATGGTATAATAAATTATGGGGTTTATCTATTTTATTCTTACTTTCATCATATTTTGCTTTGATTTTGATACCCCCAAATTCGAAGCTATCTCTTTACAACCCTTCCTTTTCATAACCTATCATACTTTCATAAATCAGTCCATTTCTGTAGGCTGTTTTTGAACCCAGTCAACGACGGGTATTTTTGTTAGTATATTACAGCCTTTGAGATTTGAAAAAGAAATCACTCGACTGCCGGTCGAGTGTGAGGGAAAATTTACTCGTCAGACTTTATCTTTGTTTCAGTCAATAATAGTAAATAATTTTACAACAATTCAAGAAATTACTGTGTGTATAATCTAACAAGAAAATATTTGTTTAACTCTTGTAAATCAACTATTTTATTACTACAAACATTTCAGTAAATATTCAACAAAACGTTAAAATACAACACCAGTTTCTTTATATAGCATCATTCATATTATTGTTCCATAGAAATAAGAATCATTTCTTCGGATGCTGATACGTAGTATCAAAATGACAATTGAAATATAAATAATTCAAGACTGTTTATTTGTACCGTTAGAAAACGAATATATCTAACTTTATACACAAAGAAAACATAATGTAAAATCACACCCTTGAAATAAATATATTTTAAAATGCAAAACAAATATTAGAGATTCATGTTTTCATTAAAACATTTCAATATGAAGTCTCTAATTGAAAAATATTCTGAAACACACAATCATCCCAGCAGCTCAAAAGAATTAGAAATAGTTACTTACAATAATTACTGTACAAAACTCGAAGCGAGATCATAATAAATTGGACATTTAGCATCATATAGCATTGAGCATTTCAGCGAAATTTATATAGATTAACGTAATTAAATAGATTTGTTAACGAAACAAAGGTTTTTTTTTTATATATTTATTCTATATTTTTATTTTTATAAGGCAAATCGAAATATATCATGTATAACATGTTACTAATAATCAGCCGTCTTGATATTTTTATGTGTTTACATTTTTATAATTCATGTCCAGATTTGTTTATATCCTGATACATTTCTATCGTCCCTGGAATAAATAATGTTTGTTTATGAAGAAACAAAACTGAAGTGAAAACTGATTACTTGTTGTATAATTTAATTTTCGGTGCATGCTTGACAGAACGATGCGTTTTTCCCTCTTTCAAATATTCGTCTTTACTTTTGTAAGTATGATGTAGTTGTAGCGTCGAAGAATTTTTTTTCCAAATGAATTTCAAAATCAACCAGCTAAATGAAGGCGACATTTTGACTACACACCGAATGTGTAAATTTGACCTCTTGTTGACCTTTAGCGTGACCACTCTTTTTTCAATATGATATTCCAAGATCTCACAGCTAGAGATGAAAGAATTCACAAATGATGAGACATAGGTCATTCTAAGTCACCGCATATTAAATTTTATGGACTGGCGGGCGAGTTATTTACGACTTTTAGTCGGCCCAAAGAAATTTTCAATCGACTGTGACGACTGGTCATGTAAAGTCTCAAAGTCTGAGTGTATATATATATATATATATATATATATATATATATATATATATATATAATAAAGTGCAGTTTGTCTATTTCTAAACTTTTGTCATCATTACCTTCTGTTCTGCATAATCCATATTTTATTATGAATAGCCAATTTTTCTCATGGATTGTGCTATCATGTTTTCAGAAGATTACAATGTTATTCAATTCCTTTAAAAAAATACTTTATCCAACTAGAAATAGTTTTCAGATGTTTTTATCAGCTGCAAATGCAGCTACTAATAGTAATTACTATTAATTTTATTACTAATAAATAAAATTATTGATAGTAATTACTATTAATAATTTTATTACTAATAAATAAAATTATTGATAGTAATTACTATTAATAATTTTATTACTAATAAATAAAATTAATAGTAATTACTATTAATAATTTTATTACTAATAAATAAAATTATTAATAGTAATTACTATTAATAATTTTATTACTAATAAATAAAATTGATAGTAATTACTATTAATAATTTTGTTTATTACTAATAAGTAAAAGTTAAATAATATTTTTTCTTCTATTAAATGTATTATTAATAGCTTATTTCTTGAAGCATATTAAACTATTAACAATTTGGTTCATTTCATAATTTAATGACTAAATAATTTTTTTTTTTTTTATAAAGTTTTTACGGATATGAATTCCTATGGATTTACGTGTGTGGAATCAAACCGTTAATCAACTTTCATTCCACTTGTTTGGGAATTAGACACACTAAGAAGATAAAAATATAGACAAATCACGGAACAAAGATTTCATATTCCAAAAATTACATAAATTTATCAATTTTTTTTTTTTTTTTAAACTAAGAAAATCAAAATAGCGATTTAAAAAAAAAAAAAAAAAAAAATTGGTTTTGAATACAAACAAAATCTTGGTAGTCAAATTGAGTTGTCTCCTCTGAATTTTAACACATTCTAAAACAAAATTGCAACTCTCAGCTCCCTTCATAAAATTTTATTTTCTTAGTTCAAAAGAAAACTACTTGATCAATTTACATAATTTTTAGAATGTGACATCCTCGTTTTGTGACAGGTATGTACATCATAAAGATTTGTCTGTATTTTTGTCATTTTAATTTAGTTGAATTCTAAATAAGAACCGAAATGACAATAAAATACCAGCAGCAACAACGTTGAGACGTGGTTGAAATTTCACCTTATTCTCACTTATCCCCTAAATTTCTCGCATGCAGCTCTAATCACCATATGCTAGTACACTGTTTCTGCTAGCAGTTCAAACCAAGGTGAGAGGTTGATATTGATACAGCATCACTAGATGCATTAGACTAACACTAACTGAAACCACTGTTCCAGAACTTAAAGGTGACCCTCAACTTACGTCCATGGCGATCGGTTTGAAACTCCACTGGAGACATTTTAATTCCGTTTTTAAATGTTAATGGTTTCGCTTCAAGCTAGCGACCTGTTCCTGTAAAATATTCTTGTTATGAAAGCAATGAAAAGTATGCCAAATTCAAGTCGGTAAGACTTGCAAGCAATGGTTAGAAGCTGGAGGGATGCTGTAGATTTTATTATAGATTGAATACGATAGATCGCTTTGACAGTCTTGTGTGTCGCAGGACGCAGAACTTCCTAGTATATTTGTCTTTTAAGCATATTTAGTACAACCTTAATCTAATGACTACAAAGTATGTACAACATTGTTCAGATTTGATCATCGGTGACACTCGGCATAATCCGGCGGTTGATGTCATGTTCCAGGCAAAGCCAAACAGACGCTTAGATACGGCTGGTTCAAAATTTGCACAAGTACCAACATTTTTAATTAAGTTGAATAAAAAAAAAATTAAAATTAAAAATAAAATAAATTGTGTTGGGCATTGGAAAATAGGCAGACATTTTTCCGATATCAATTCCGATACCACAAAAGTTCTGATTTTTTTTTTTCTTTTTCGATTCCCCGATTGATTAATCGTCCCAACACTAATATATATCTACACAATTATGTGTGTGTTATTAATACATTTAAGCAAACATTGTTAAAAATAACAGAAAGCTTCTGCTTTATTTTGCCTATTTTTAATTTTTCAATTTTTATTATCTTTTTGTATTAAAATAAAATTAAAAAAATTAATGTAAATTTCATATGTATCATGAACGTTTTCGATTCTTCATCAAATAATCACCAGGTAAAACAAAAATGAACAAAAAAAAAAAAGCTGGAGAAAAAAAGAAAATTTCAAAAAGGTAGCTGTAAAATAGGTGCAGAAAGTCAGACGCCAGGAAAACATTTTTACACTGCTCCAGGAAAGACGTTAACAATTTAAATTCCATGATACCAGAATTAGCGTCACATGATAAAATTGTACTACATTAAACATTTTCAAATGTCTTACTGGTTTGAATTTTTTCACCCAACAATAATAATTATTAATATAAATACGACTGAAAAGAAGTTACTTTGAAATGAGGACTTATTTAATTGTTGTCCATTGAATATTTTCCTATTATTGGCTGCCAAATGTAAGAACAGATAACTCTACTTTCCAAAATACTGTTTTGATCAAAGAGTTACTTCCCTTCTAATATGAAATAAATAAACGTATTACTTCATAGATGGAATCTGTTCCATCTAACAAATACATGATTAAAATTGTTAAAATAAAGAATCGATAGTAGACAAACTATAGTAGCTTGTCAAACTCCAAACTTTAACACAACTCTTTACGCCTACTTAAAAGAGAATCTGTAGAAATGCTTTATCTTTGCTCAAAATATCAGTCCCGTGAAATTTAAAATATTATATACTGTTGCATTATGAAGATTTTTTTTTCTTTTTTTACATATCCTTTTGCTTAAATCATAATATGGATCAAATATGTGTAATAGTATAATATATAAAGAGTAGTTATCTGTTTGTGTGTGCCTACTTAAGTTATAAACTACACAAGACACACTCTCAAAGCTCATGTTTTTCAGCATTGCCTCAGACAGAATATGGACATATTTTCTTTTTGTAATATTCACCCATTTGTGAATTAACACAAACAAAATTAGTTGGAAGTGAGGTGTGGGAAATTAATAATTAAAGGTATTTAAAAAAAAATTTTTTTTCTTTTTATGTAGGGGGGGGATATAAAAGGAGTGAGAGGGAAGCATTGTTTTGTAAGGTAATTTTTAAAAATCATTGTTTGGTAAGGTAATTTTTTAAAAAATCATTGTTTGGTAAGGTAATTTTTTAAAAAATCATTGTTTGGTAAGGTAATTTTTTAAAAAATCATTGTTTGGTAAGGTAATTTTTAAAAAATCATTGTTTGGTAAGGTAATTTTTAAAAAATCATTGTTTGGTAAGGTAATTTTGAAAAATCATTATTTGGTAGGGTAATTTTGAAAAATCATTGTTTGGTAGGGTAATTTTTAAAAATCATTGTTTGGTAAGGTAATTTTCTATAGAAACACCATTATCAAAATGGAAGGACGTAAGGGGTTATTATTTGAGACCATGTTTAGAAGAGATAAGCAAGATGTTGGTTTACATTACATTTAAATTTCTGCATGTCAGTATAATTAGGGAAGCAAATAACTGAAGGAATTCTAAAGTCTAGCAATCCAAGAAGCTATTAGAGTAGAAGGCTTTCTGGCATCTAGGGATATTTATAATGAAGGTGGGTTGCTAAACATGTTTGTCAGAGGTATGTACGTTGAGTGGGCACAAGTACAATGAGTTCATCAGAGCTCATTTGATTAAAATACTTGTAAAACAGGCACAGGGATGCAACATTGCGATGACGGGACAGGGGTTGGAGCTTAGTTGACAGTGCAAAACCTATTAGATTAGAGACTCTTCTGTGGACCCTGTTCAAGGGGGAAAGACTAGTGATAGATGCACCAGCCAAGATTTGGAAACAATATATCATGCATGGGCAAATAGTGGCTTTGTAGAGATACAGGATACTCTGAGAGGTGAATAATTTTCTAGCACGATAGAGGGAACCTACCTTCTTTGCAGCAGCCTTTGCAATGTCCTCAATGTATTTGTTCGAGTTCATGTTGCCTGTGAATGTTAAGCTGAAGAGTTTGAAGGAAGAACTCTCAGGTGGTGTTATAACTCAATATTACAATGTTCTGAAATATATGTTAGCGATGGGATGATTCCAATATGTTTCCCAATTCTAATACAATTACCGATTTTGATTCCGATTCTTTATAAATCTCTAAATATTTAAATATAAAGTTATTTTTCCTTATTATCGTAAAAATATGCAGATATTTTCTCAAGCGTAAAAACACACTCATAAGGGATGATCTATAGGTTTTAGTTTTAGTATTAGTTTAAAAATTAATATTTATTTTATTATTAGTTTAAAAATTAATATTTATTGTATTATTAGTTTAAAAATTAATATTTATTTTATTATTAGTTTAAAAATTAATATTTTATTATTAGTTTAAAAATTAATATTTATTTTATTATTAGTTTAAAAATTAATATTTATTTTATTATTAGTTTAAAAATTAATATTTATTTTATTATTAGTTTAAAAATTAATATTTATTTTATTATTAGTTTAAAAATTAATATTTTATTATTAGTTTAAAAATTAATATTTATTTTATTATTAGTTTAAAAATTAATATTTATTTTATTATTAGTTTAAAAATTAATATTTATTTTATTATTAGTTTAAAAATTAATATTTATTTTATTATTAGTTTAAAAATTAATATTTATTTTATTATTAGTTTAAAAATTAATATTTATTTTATTATTAGTTTAAAAATTAATATTTATTTTATTATTAGTTTAAAAATTAATATTTATTTTATTATTAGTTTAAAAATTAATATTTTATTATTAGCTTAAAATTAATATTTATTTTATTATTAGTTTAAAAATTAATAAATATTTTATTATTAGTTTAAAAATTAATATTTATTTTTATTATTAGTTTAAAAATTAATATTTATTTTATTATTAGTTTAAAAATTAATATTTATTTTATTATTAGTTTAAAAATTAATGTTTATTTTATTATTAGTTTAAAAATTAATAAATATTTTATTATTAGTTTAAAAATTAATATTTATTTTATTATTAGTTTAAAAATTAATATTTATTTTATTATTAGTTTAAAAATTAATAAATATTTTATTATTAGTTTAAAAATTAATATTTATTTTATTATTAGTTTAAAAATTAATAAATATTTATTTTATCATTACTATCAGCCATGGAAGATTTTGCGTTTAACAAAATCAACTAAAAAAAAAAAAAAAGACAACAGAATCTTTTTTTGGCATAATCCAACACTACTACATATAATTTGCGAACACTATTTTTTTTTTTTTTTTTTTATTTATTTGCGCCAGATTTTTTTTTTTGATGTGATAACTGTATATTTAGTTAACTGTTTTCTTTTTTGTTTTGTTTTTTCTCCTAGGTGGTCTTCAAGCAATTGGGGAGTTGCTGCAGGTGGATCACGAGGTACATGCCAACACTACCGAGCAGTATAACATTACAATGCGACGCTATGCTTGCATGGCACTGACTAATCTTACATTTGGTGACGGTACAAACAAAGCCTTGTTGTGCTCAATGCGAGGCGTCATGGATGCTCTGATTGCCCAGTTGCACTCCACCAATGAAGACCTGTGCCAAGTCGCAGCTAGTGTGCTACGGAACCTGTCATGGCGGGCCGACCTTGCAAGCAAGAAGATGTTGCGAGAGGTCGGTGCTGTGACTACGTTGATGCGGGCAGCAATGCGTGTCCAAAAGGAGTCGACATTGAAAAGTATCCTCAGTGCTCTGTGGAACTTATCGGCACACTGCAGCGAGAATAAAGCAGATATTTGTACTGTGGAGGGGGCAGTAGAGTTTCTGGTGAGCACTCTCACCTACAAAAGTCCGTCAAAAACTTTAGCTATTATTGAAAATGGGGGCGGAGTATTACGAAATGTGTCTAGCCACATTGCTGTCAGGGAGGATTACCGAAAACTGCTTCGACAACATGGTTGTCTTCAGATTCTCCTGAAGCACCTGAGGTCTCCGAGCTTGACTATAGTCAGCAATGCATGTGGAACATTATGGAATTTGTCAGCCCGGTGCCCTGAGGATCAGCGCACCCTTTGGGAGATGGGTGCTGTCTGTATGCTCAGGAATCTGGTCCACTCTAAACACAGGATGATATCGATGGGTAGCGCCGCTGCCCTCAAGAACCTGCTGGCAGCTAAGCCCGCAACTTTGAACATTGATTCAGATAAGCACATGAAATCCAACATGCCTACTTTGCATGCTAGAAAACAGCGGGCAATAGAGGCTGAAATTGATCAGAACCTCTCAGAGACGTGTGAGAATATGGAGAGCCCGCGAAACAGCCCAACAGAAACGAGAAAACCAGATGGTGAAAACTCTCGGTATATATACTCTTCGGATGGGTTTTTGATGTCCGATCTGGAAGGACGGAGATCTTTAATGAGAGCTCACATGTTTATGCGGACGGGCAGCGGGGATGGAGCGATGCTCTTTGATAATAGGATGCGATCACCACACCGGGTCACTCGTTCAGGAAGTCAAGACAGCGTAGGGAGTGTCCATTCTGATATTTCGCACGACCGCGCTCGCGTACAACACATGCTGGCTAAGAGCTCAAAATTATTGTACGAGCGGCAAGGAGGAGTTCTTGAAAAGAGAAGAGATTCTAGCCTAACAAGGTTTAATGCGACGGAAAAACTGAGGAATCCTCCGCAGAACATGCTTGAAAGTGAGGAAGAAAATCGCGATGAGACGATTAATTACAGCAGCAAGTATGTCGACCATGCAACGCAAAACTGCATGGAACCACCGAAACAACAGAGCCCGTGTCAAAATGTAAAGATAAATAATTATGCTTCTGGATCAGCCACTTACCCCGCCCAGCAACGGAAATTCATGTACATGGTCCCTGGTCAGTACCCACATATGGGTTATCCTGAACGACTAATGTATAACGACAGAATGGTTAATTCTGCCAATGCCAAGAACAGTACGGAGCCTCTGATATCAACGTATGGGGTCTATGCGGAGACCGACCTCGATAACATTGACCAACCGACAGATTATGGAAAGCGGTATGCTGAATATACTGACGAACCATGTGCAGACAGGACCTTGAATTATGCATCTAATTATAATGACCCAGATCCTAACTGCGCTGATTGCCGGCTTGAAGAGGCTCGTCGTACAAACGAACGTGTGGAACAGACAATTCACACAGTCCATGATGATTCCCTAAAGACGTTTTGCACAGAAGGAACTCCACTAAATTATTTATCCACTGCAACATCATTGACAGATCTCACGGGCAAACATGAAAAGGGAGACCTCAAGAAAGATATCTTGGAATCCTGCGCTGAAGATGAGACCAAGAACTACACTCTTGAATATTCCGAGGAAATGGACAAAAATGTTGGCAAGAAAAGTGGTTCAAGTGCCATTTCGAATAACAGCAGCGTTAATAACACTACTAAAAAGGGGAAGCGCCCGTTTCATCCAGCGCCAAGCGGCATACCAACGTTTAGACCTCCGATACAATGCGTTAAAGAATTTGTATCCACAAAACCTACAAATGAAGTCAATCCGATTCCAGTTGAGATTCTTGAAGATCCTTGTGAAGGCTCTCCTGACCAGATAAAAACTTATTGTGAAGAAGGGACACCTGTGAGTTTCTCAAGGGTCAGCTCTATAAGTAGCCTGCACAGTAGCGATGCAAATGACCACGAGCTACAACCACGACCAAACGTTTTGCAGAGCATTGAAGAAAACGAGTGCAGCCCCGAAGAAAACCCTAAGACAGCAATTACAGAACAAATAGCTCCTGGGATCAATGACATGGAACCAGGAATTTTGCCCGGGGAAGAAGATGATTCCGAAAAGCCTTCCGATAACATGGTGGTTCTGCCAGAAACTGGTTCTCCCAGTGACCGTGAACACAAGACTGTAACGTTTGATGACAATCACATGGTGGAGGAGACACCGTTGATGTTTTCTCGGTGTAGTTCTCTTGGCTCGCTGAGCAGTTTTGAGGCCCACTCTGTGCACAGCTCAGTTGTTAGTGAATATAGTCGAAGAGCCAGTGAGGTTGTATCTCCAAGTGAATTGCCAGACTCCCCAAGTGAAACTTTCCCGCCAAGCCCTACAAGGAAAAGGGCTGCTGAGAAGTCCTCTGCTACCGAGGATCAGGATGATGCTGAACCCACAGATGAGATCAAAGATTTCACTGCAGAAGCGCCTGATAACGCCACAGCTGCGAAACCTGCCGAAGGCTTACCAGCTACAAAAGTGGTTATTCCTGACTCTGTGAAGGTGGAGATGATTTCCGACATCGGAAAGATAGACTCTCCTATTGTCTACAATATGGAAGGTACTCCTCCAAACTTTTCGGAAACAACAAGTTTGAGCGCACTCACTTTCAGTGACGAAGATTCTCTGGCAATGGGCAAGAAGTCACGCTTGAAGCCGATTATCAAAGATGGCAAGTCAGATAAATTGTCTGAAAAGGATGACAAAGAAAACTCCTCCATGTCGGAAGTATCGGAGGGTGAGGAAGATATTTTGGCTCAGTGCATAAGTTCTGCTATGCCGAGCAACTCTAGCAAGAAGATTCGACGCAGTACATCAGACAATGCTCTCAAAAAGAAATCCGATTCTTGGAAGAATGAGAATGTTGGCAATGCCAGATCCAAATTTCTGACAAAACCTTCTCTCAGTACGGATAGGACCAATTTTGGTTCATTAAGGTTGAAGAGTTGCTTGCGCAGCACATCCGTCCAGAAGGATGAGGATGAACTGCTAAACTCTGATGCAGTAAAGTCTTATGCAACTGAAGGCACTCCGTTGAATTTCTCGCGCACCACGTCCCTAAGTGACTTGAGCATTCTGATTCACGATAATGTTTCCCCGAAGACTCAAGGGAGTAAGGATGCCGAGGAATCTGACAACAGTTCTGTTTGTGATGAGAATGATAAGCTTCTGTCCGAAATAATCCAATCTGCTAAGCCAAAAAGCAAAGTGGGTCGGAAACCCGCTGTTCCTATGGATCGAACTGCTGAGGGTTCAGAAAGCCAGGAGAAGTTTCCTTTCCAAATTTTGTCCTATAAGGAAAAGAAGTACCCAGGAGCAAGCACCGACTCTGTGAAAACCTATGCTGTAGAAGGTACACCTATCAACTTTTCCAATGCTACCTCTCTCAGTGACTTGACTATCGATTCCATTGAGAGTCCAGAGGTTGGTCTTGATCTAAAGAATTCCAAGCAGAAGACGGACCACCAGAATTACGCCATTCCAAATGAAGAATCTCCAATCTTCCCAATGAACTGTGCAAGCGATTCACCAAAACATTACATGATGGAGGGAACACCAATCACATTCTCACGCAATGACTCCCTCAGCTCTCTTAGTTGCGATGATGCCGAAGATGTGTCATTCAATAATCAGCCAGGCAGCAAATCTGGAAAAACCAGGACAACATTGCAACCCCTTGGCTCTAGTTGGAAGACCATCCCCAGTAGTAGATCCAATTTGGTTGATGGTAGCTCAGAGCTTAACCGGAAGGTGGTAGGTCAATCGCAGGATGAGGTCAGACCCGCCGTTATGGACCCAGAAGGTTACCTCAGCGACGAAGTGCCGAAAGAGTTTGCTGTTGAAGATACCCCCATATCATTTTCAAAGAATGCTTCTCTGAGCTCGCAGAAGGGTAAGCATCGTGGTGAAGAGCGTCTCCAAAGAAAAATGTCCTCAATGAAAGGGCCTTGTCAAGAGGTTGGTATTCCTGATCAGAAGTCCTCATTCAAAGTTGAAGGTACACCTTTATGTTTCTCTAGAAATAGCTCCCTCAGTTCACTAAGTATTGAATCTGTCTCAAACGACTTTTCTATGACCGAAGAAGCTTTGCTTGAGGCCTGCATCAGTTCGGCCATGCCCAAGGGAGACCAGACAAAAATGGACAAAAACACCTCAAAGACGCCTTCCCGGCTACCCAAATTAAATTCTCCTGGATCACTAACAAGTCCAGAACCTGTTGAAACAGAAACTAAATCCTTGGGGGTCTGTAGAAAAAAAGAATCTTTGATGTCTCGTTCATCCGAAGATTACAACTTGAAGCAGTATACGAAGTCTTCTCCGGGGTCAGAGCCACCATCTGGAAGACGAACACTGGACATTGACGGCAACGAGTACTCTAATGTTAATAACTTGCAAAACGAAAGTCTGCGGAAGTCGGCCAAATCCTGCAGTGACTTCTCCACCAACTCAGTCGTAGAAGCTCGCCAAAGGTTTGGTTGGTGCCGCTCCAAATCGCAGGACAGTGACGGATTTCTCAAGCACAAAAAGGACTGCTCTAACCACGAAATTGCTCAGGCTAGCTCACTCTCAAACCGGCCATTTCTCGGCTTGTTGGAGACGGCTACGCAGGATGCTGCGTCTTCCAAAGACAATCGTTTGCTGGAAGAGAAGCAGAGGCCCGAAGAAGAAGTTGAAGTGATTAGCTCCTTGCCTTGCTCAATTGATGCCGATTCAAACGGCAGCATCGAGAAGGTCGATAGTGAAAAATCTGAAGCTACTGATGATGGTCTCTTCGAGAAACACAAGAGAAGGGTAACAAAAGACGACAGCATGACGGCCTCTTTCCCAGAAGATCTCGTTTCGGACGACACTAATATGTCTGATGATTTGGATGCTGAAGAACTTCCTATTATCAAGTTGCGAGGGGAAGAGATGACCTTGACCGATGAAGATAAAGACAGAAGCTCTTTTGAACTTGAAATCTCTCCTGAAGAGGAACGAGCTCTTGAAGAGAATGCTAGTCTCGTGGTCTGCGAACTTATCACCAAAAGAGAGCTGTCTAGCAGCACATTTGATGAAGACTCTTTAATTGAAAACGAGACCATATCATTAGTTTCAAATGATTACACATCGGATACTGCTTCTGAGGTTTCCATAACGTGGTCCAAAAATTCTGAGGACACAAGTGAATACTCTGGTTCCACCGTCTCCCAGTCGGATACAAGCAGTAGGAGGGCACGCATTGTAAAGCCGACTGGAAATCAACCTGAAATACAGGTGAAACAGGAACCTGAAGGCCCAAAGTCTGTGAGGGGTAGAAGAAAACCCTTATACAGTCGTAAGAGTACAACTCCTCCTGCAAAAGTGACGCCGACTAAAGTCGTAAGGCCTTCAAGTAACACCCGTCAGCAAAGCGTCACGAACAAATCCAATCCCAACAGCCCCAAGAAAACTGGCATAAAAAGTTCCGCATCTTCTTCCTCCGATATACCTGTCAACAAGGTTAACCCGCGGACCTCAAATGTACGCCGATTCTCTGGAAGCGCAGCTCGAAGCACATCTCCAGGTGGGCCTCTTCGATCTCAGACGAGCAACAAACAATCAGCGGGATCCAAGTTGCCTGTCGTTAATGGTGATCACTCAAACGGTGAGAACAGTACCACTAGGGGTCAGTCTAGTCAGATTGAGAGACCAAAACCCCCCATAAAGCAGGGCACATTCACGAAGGAAACTCCACCCTCAAATGGGACTAGTGAAACCGACAAAGAAGACCATATCAACACGGACGGTGATGTCCCTGTTGTGAAAATGAGAGAAAAGAAAACCTCGTCAAGCAGCCCAAGAAGTTCAGGGGGCTCCACAGGGGGGAGCCAAAGAAATTCTGATACGACCCCACCCGAATCATGGACAAAAGCTCTGGGTTCTTTTAACTTTATTGTTGACACATCCCACGAGCAGGGCTATCATGCACCGTTTGAACAGATCCAAATGCAAAGAAATTCTCGCGACCCACCTCCAGCTTTACGCCAGACAAACGCTAATGCGTCAAAGAGTGCCATTACCAAAATGTCTCCTGCCCCCAAAAGTAGCAAGAGTAGCACCTCCAGTAAGTCTGGCATAAGCAGCCTAAAACGGAGCAACCTGTCCACTATATCAAAAACCACCACAAACAGCAGTAATAGTAATCTTGATAAAAGTAACAGTAGTTCGACAGGCAATCTGAAAAAGACAAACAGCAAGGCAAGCTTAAAGAAATCGGACAGCAAGGCAAGCTTAAAGAAATCGGACAGCAAGGCAAGCTTAAAGAAATCGGACAGCAATGCCAGCCTAAAGAAATTAAATGATAGCTCTCGTCCCTCAACACCAACTGGTAAGAAAACCCCTTCAAGCTTGGGATTAGCACGGAATCAGAGTTCTCCAGGTGGTTACCAGTCCAAACGATCGGAGACATCTAGTAGTGCACGGAGCACTCCACAATCTTCTGCTGCAGAGAGTAACAAAGCTTCCAGCGCTGGAAAGAAGCCTGTGGCTAGCAAAATTGCCAGTCTGTGGAAACGGAGCGAGTCTCAGGATTCTGGATCACCGCAAGAAGTGAAGCCGGCACGTCAACAGCGATCGCATTCGACCGGAGGGGGTCAAAGAAGTCGGTTGATCCCACCGCGGATCAATAACAATAATAATAGTAATAATAAAAAAACAGCAACTGCGTCACCCATTTCCCAAGGTTTAAGCCGAACCCACACTTACGACAAGCTGAGCTCTTTCAGTGACAACTCTCACATTGTACCCGGAAAAACTGGAGATAAAGCTATTGCCGAGTCCAAGATTAGCAGCCCCGACAGCAGTTCAAAGTGTGCACCACCAGCATCAAAACTCATCGGAAACAAAGATGAAGAGAAGGGTCGCATGATGACGAAGACCAACTCTGGAACTTGGAAAACCCAGAAATCGCGTTCTGAGGCCCGTAGCCTGCCTGATGCAGACCAGACTTGCCGTGCTCAGGAGAAGGTGGCTGAATCTAAGAAGAGCACTTCGAAAATTGCTGTGACTCCACCTGGCACCTGGAAAAATGGTAATGCTTGGGATAATGAGGAGATTGCGCCATGTACAAATAATGAAGATGTTTGGGTGAAGCGTAAGGAAGACGATAAACAGAACGAAGATGAGAACAGGAAGCTGCTGACTGATGATCGCTACGGCAACTTGAAGGAGAGTTCGGAAAAGAAAGCTGTCAATTCCAAAATGTCGTCGCTAAACAAAACTGCTTCAAAAGAAACTCTCATAGATTCCCTTCCTTCGGAAACGATCATTTGGAAATCGGAACTTATTTCTCCACGGAGTGAACTGAAACGAACAATCTGCTCCGACATCCGAACAAGCCCCCAGTGTTCAATATCGGCAGCGATTGTCTCCCCTTTCAACTATACTCCCAGTGCCAAATCGCAGAACAACAACACTCTGAACAACAACAACAACAACATCAACATGAGTTCTTCAGAGCAAAGCAAGATTCTCCAAAAGTCTGTCACAAACGGGAGTAAACGTTCGTCGATCCCTTCCCCCTCCAAGCATACCACAAAGACTGAGATGCTACTTGCCAGGCGGCGACAAAACTACATGACAAAAATGGAGGATGCAGGTGGGGATGGCGGAGAGGATGAGACGAGGCGTTCATGTCGAGTTACAACTGTATAACATACCTGAAAATGGGATTTTAGGGGAAAAAAAGTTTGAAGAAAATGACAGATTATTCTAAGAACTGTAAAGACAATAGAGTTTACCGTTTTATTTAAGATGAAAAAATGCAATTTTAACAATTGTGGAAGAATAAAAAGAAAATGTTTGTCATTAAACAAATGTAATAATTAGTATTTAAAAATTCTGGGAAAAAAAAATGCTAATTTGAAAATACAACTGACTGATAGATGGATTATATCCCAACCCCTCCCTCCTCCCATTTATGCTTAAAATCTTTTTAGAAGAACTTTATTAAATAAGTCAAAAGAAGAAAACGTTTAAGGTACAAATAAGAAAAATAAATGTAATAAAAAAAATGTCTAAGAAAAATAATTCTAAAAAGCTCTTAAAAAAAAAAAAAAATCAAAACTTCAATCTTGATCTCTGCTGTTCTGTTGTGAGAAATTCAAGTTAAAAAAAAAAAAAAAAAATTTTTAATCCCACCTTATCCAGCCTGTATTTTGCATTTTTCAGATTATGTCGGGAACAGTTCACTCATCAATTCATTCATTTATTTATTTATTTATTTTTATCCCAAATGAAAAAAAAAAATGCTGGTTTATTATAAAATATGGAAGCAGATGGATTTTACATTTTGGCAATAAGGTTTCTTTTTTTTTTTTTCTTGGTTTTATTTTTTTTTACATACAACAACCTGTCGTAACACAATATTTTGAAGCTCTCATTTACCACTCTTGTCGCCTTCACATCAAAATCCTGTCCACCAACGTAAATTTCTTCAAGCATTTATTTTCTATCGATTCATTACTATTCAATGTCTTCATATGACCACATATCCACGCATGCTTATCGAAATGTTTTTTTTTTCACAGGACTTTATTTAATTAAAATTGCATATTGATAGCTAACAATAGTTACATCACCATTTTGTAGCGCACACACACACACACAGGTTTTTATATATTGTTCTGTCTATTGACATTGTAAACACATTCTCCTCATTTAATACATTTTTACCTGTAAAATCTTTACGTATTTAAAAAAATTAGAATTGATGGATTTTTATCTGGTTGGCCACAAAAGCCAGATGTGGTATAAGGCCAGTTTAAAGTGATGACTCCAACATGGTTGTGTTTACATTGCAGTATAAACAAATACCTACAGTTTCTTTCACATCTAAAAACTTAACTATCCAACCCTTGGTGCTTCTTGGTGCTGGATTTCGAAATCTTGACAACATACCAAAAACTAATATTCATAAGTTGCCATTAAAGACTGACTTGATCCTTAATAATGCTAATTGAAGTTGTCGAAATATGATTTGTCCATTCTGTCTTTTCTGATACTATTAAATTTATTCATCTATGGTATATATAATGAAAGCTTTAATGATAAAAGTGGAACACATCTAAAACTATGCAGCTGTTATATCCGTCGTTGGCTGAACTTGAATGCATCTATATATTTTGCTCATTAGGATTGAGCCAGCCCCAGCCATAAAGTGTTTAAGTGACCCATGAGGCGCAACTTCATGTCACTTACACTTCAGATGTCACTATTCGCTGCGGCAAACATGTGCATGACATGCAGGTTCAGGAGAGCATCTTGCAGCAGGTTGCCGGTACACCATTACATGGAATACCGCCTTGTCGCCTACTTGCCCGGCGAGTTTATTTGTGAGTGCATTATCCCAGTGAATTAAACGCGCCTCCAGATACTAATCTGGAAATGTCTATGATTCAACACGGTACATACAGTGCATCGCCTTCCCAAATGGTCACCCGTCTGGTACTGGCCAGATTCATTGTTGCTCTAGTATACACAGATAAAGCTTTCATGATAAAAGTTGAACACACCTCTAAAACTATGCAGCTGTTCTAAAGAAGCTTTAAGTAATTTACAAAAAGATACTAAAATAAATGCTTAAAAAAATAAAAACATGCAATTTAAATTCCTAGAAAAGCAACTAAATTGAAAATATCAAAGACTTAACACTTGCATAAGCCAACTTTCTGCTAGAAAATCCATAATTATGCAAGAGTGTTCAACTATAAAACGGTGGAGGGAAAAAAAACTTGAATTGTTGAATAGAAAATGGGGATCAGCAGCTGTTTACCATGTAGTGTTTCAAAGATTTAAAAACCTATATATGTGTTTGTGTTTGAATAAATGAAGTGTTTTTAATAGGTCATAATCATTGATGATCATCAAACAGCCTAAAATATGAACTAAATAGCATTGAATAATAATTGAATAATTTTGCAACGTGAAATTGAGAAATGCACAAAGTAACTACAGAATTGTGTTTTAGGCCATTTGACAATCGCTGCAGTTGTGAAATCACTTACCAGTGACCAATTAAAAAGCACATGATTTATTCATTATAAAGCTCTGTCCAAGAAGGTATTGAGCATTGTATATTAGTGCAAATCTAAAACTTTGAGTCAGGTTTTAAGTCAATACAGCTATCAGTGTGTGTGTGTATATATATATATATATATATAGTTAGTAATTTATAAAATATATATGCCGACTAAGCTACACTGAATATTCTGCGTTTCATCCACTGTAGGATTCGCGCGACGAATCCTACAGTGGATGAAACGCAGAATATTCAGTGTAGCTTAGTCGCCATATATATTTTATAAATTACTAACTAGCTCTACCTACGTATTGAGCACTTTTGAAGTAAATACTTAAAGTTTATGCATAGATCTATACTTTCGTATATTAAATATATGTGAGTAAATGAAGTAGGTATATATATATATATATTATATATACACACACATACACACACTTTTTATTTGTTTTACATATGCATTAATGTTGCTACACATCCATGGGCATGTTTTAGTCAGCCAGTTACAAGTAACTAAAGATCTTCTCAGGCGATATTGCTTACTTTTGTATAAGCAATATCGCCTGAAGAGATCTCTACTTATTAATAACTGGCTGACTGAAATGTACTCATAGATATGTAGCGACATATTAATGCCTATGTAAAACAAATAAAAAATAATATCTTACCCTACTGAGCACTCTTACGGTCACTTCATTAAAACTTCATTAGTTGAAAAATATTGACCTGGAATTATATATAACACAGAGAGTTTAAGGTGAGGATTTTTACATTAATGACTGCTAAACGAAACCATTATGTGTTTTTTTATTCACTGTTTTGGTTTTTCTCTGATAGAAGGCGCTATATTAAATTTTAAGATTGCAAATTAATGTTTATGTTTGTTCGGGACAATATTCTACAGGCTACATAGATGTTACAAACCAGGTCAACTACTTCTCACATCTCGAGCTTTGTTGATTTGATGAAACTAATATTAAAAGATTTCATTTTGTAACAAATCAGTTTCTGTGATGCTGCTGACGAGGAAAGCTGTAAATTTTGATGTTGCAAACAAAGCAGAACATTTGTTGCACATCTCATTTTTATGGATATCTAACTCAACTGCATATTAGAGACTATATATATATATATATATATATATATATATATATATATATATATATATATATATGAAATAGGATAAATATATTCTAACAGAATCAAATAAATTAAATAATGCTGAAAACTGTTTCAACATGTTTTCCTCTATAGATTGTGTTTTTGGTTGAATTTTGGATAGGTCAAAACAGTTTTCAGCCTTGTTTATTTATATAAAAATATACTAAAAGCTGAGCTATTATAAAGCTTCTATTTATTATGTAAGCTTTGTAACATCTCATCACTTTGATCAACGTTTCCTTTAATCTTTTCAAATTGGCAAAGATTTTGATGCTTTGAACACAAATCTATTTCAAGTTCAAAGCTACAGCGAATGTTTTTTCTCATCCAAAAGTCCTTTTACTCTGAGTATTTTATGAAAAGTTATAAATTTATAACAAGCATTAAAGTCTGTATCGGCATTATTACTTTGGGGTTTGACTCAAAGTATAATTGCATAATTGTGTTCAATGCAAGCAATGCTTGAACGTTTTTTTTTTTTTGTTTTGTTTTTTTTTTTTTTTGTTTTTTTTTCACTAAAGTAAACGGACATTTGGTTTTGGAATTTGAGCAGTTATATGGCGGCCAAAATAGTCTGATTTTATATATTAAGACAAACTTAAAGGGAACGTTGAACATATCAGAAGTAGAGAGTTGGTAAATTTTGTACCCCCCTCCCCCAAGCAACTCTAATCAAAATCGAGAATCAGTTTTTGTTGTGAGAGAGGGGTCAGTTTTTTTTTTTTTTTTTTTTTTTTTTTTTTCTTTCTGCTGACTCAGTCAAATTTTTTTGTTTTTGTTTTTCTGCTGACTCGGTCAATTTTTTTTTTTTTGCTGACTCAGTCAAATTTTTTTTTTTTTTAATTTTTGCCAGCTCTCTACCTCCGTATGGTATAACATGTTTCATAATGAAATCTTTTAATAATGCAGTTTTTCTTGTATTTCAAACTGCTGCATTACATGTTGAAATATCATTTCGATAGTGCAACAAACGAAAGGAAACTTTCTCTCGTGCATCGTTAACCGTGCATGGTTTGCAACAAGCTCGGTTGTGGCAAATAAGAGTAACCTATTTGATAAACATTCTCCGCTTTTCCCGCACGGTAAAGCACCACGCTGCATATCACGAGCTTCAGTGTACCAAACTACACATGTATGTTTGTTGCGGGCTTTGCTGCTGGTGTACTTGTGATCGTACACCATGTTGCCAGCTTTAATGTAATAAATAAAGCAGTGTGTTTGTTACACATCGTAGGCTTTGTTGATATAACTTTTATAATTACGTGGCCTGTCGATACTGCCCCCTCTCCTTCGTTAAGAATAGATATTCGTTTCGGTTATAATACTTTAAAATTTAGTTTCTCTCTTAACCTAACAATTTAGATGTCTTTTTTTTTTTTTTTTTTGATCTTCCGTCATTTCAAAGGTTTATGAACATTAAAATCTTTAATAGAGAGAACATTATCATTTGACTATAATGAACGCCAATAAAAAGAATTTTTTTTTTTTTTTTTTTTTTTTTTTAAGAATTATTGAAGTGAAACAGGTAGTTTAGAATTCCCCCTATATAAAAAGACAAAAATACAGAAAAGTTTTTTGTGATATATATACCCATTACAGAATGAAAAGATCATATTCCAAACGTCACGTAAATTGATCAAGTAGTTTTTTAATAAATATATATATATATATATATATATATATATATATAATCATATTTTTTTTTTTACAGTTTTAAGCAATTAATTGTAAATCATAGCCATTACAAGACTGAACACCAAAAAAACCTAGAAAGTTCGAATTGAGTTATCTCCTTTTGTTTATCCAAGATAGTGGTGCAAAACACCATCCTTGCTGCCTCACAAAATGTTATTTTCTTAGTTAAAAAAAAAATACTTGATCAATTTACATGATTTTTGGAATATAACATTTTCGTTGCATCATAGATTCATGCATCATACAAATTTTTTATTTATTTTTTATAATATAGGGTGAATTCTGAACAAGAACCGTGAGATACAACTGACTCCTGATTCACAGCACACATATACTGTGAAACCAGCAATCAGGGTTCAAATCCAGCCACGAGATGTGTATTATTAGACAAATAATAATCACTTCTCTTTAGCAATGCAAGTTTGTCTAAAATGAATTGATTGAAATATTTCATGAATAACACGAAAGGCTGATACGACATTAAATACTGTTAAGTATTGATCCATAAATAATATTTAGGTTGCTTTTATATTGGTTACCTGATTGTATCCAATTTTTATAAGAACATAATTTTCTATAAGGAAATTGTTTTCTCAAGATGCCTGCCACGGTAACCGCCTCCTTTTAACATTACATATGACAACTCACAATGAGTTGAAAAAAACTAACTTCAAGCATCATTATCTTTGCACCAAATATTTTTTCGAATGGTATGAATGTACAATCCCTCCTTCTACACATACAAAAAAAAAAGAAAATCAAATAGCAGTATAAATTCATTTATAGTGTTCAGAAAAGGAAATAGTTTGCTGTGTACTTTGAAGCACACTTTTTGACATTGAATTCTGAAAAGGGTTGAAATGCTGTAAAAAGTAAACCAACTGTTTTTTTTTTTTAACTGCAGAACATGCACACACGCATGCATACAGTCTCCATTTTTTTTTTTTTTTTTCATTTTTTTTTCTGTAATCTTAATTTATAAATTAACAATTCAAACTCCTGAATGCTTATTTATAAATTAAATATTCAATTCAAACTCCTGAATGCTTATTTATAAATTAAATATTCAATTCAAACTCCTGAATGCTTATTTATAAATTAAATATTCAATTCAAACTCCTGAATGCTTATTTATAAATTAAATATTCAATTCAAACTCCTGAATGCTTATTTATAAATTAAATATTCAATTCAAACTCCTGAATGCTTATTTATAAATTAAATATTCAATTCAAACTCCTGAATGCTTATTTATAAATTAAATATTCAATTCAAACTCCTGAATGCTTATTTATAAATTAAATATTCAATTCAAACTCCTGAATGCTTATTTATAAATTAAATATTCAATTCAAACTCCTGAATGCTTATTTATAAATTAAATATTCAATTCAAACTCCTGAATGCTTATTTATAAATTAAATATTCAATTCAAACTCCTGAATGCTTATTTATAAATTAAATATTCAATTCAAACTCCTGAATGCTTATTTATAAATTAAATATTCAATTCAAACTCCTGAATGCTTATTTATAAATTAAATATTCAATTCAAACTCCTGAATGCTTATTTATAAATTAAATATTCAATTCAAACTCCTAAATCCCATTTTCTATTTTCCTATACATCAACTCTACACACATTCATGGCTATGAAGACATCATCTGCTTACGTGCACTTTACTGTTCAAACTTATTCATAAAATTTTGTTCCTTTTGCACATTTGGTAGCAATTTGCTTCTTGCAGTGCCACCACCACCACGTCTCTGATGGTGGTGGCGTCTTTAGATGCTTAGTTGCTTCTAACAGAAAAAAAATAAAATAAAAATACTGGAAAAGAAGAAAATTTCACAACTTTTTATAGCCGGGGTAAGAAAAACAAAATGAAAGGATCTCAGAGTCACATAGAAGGATGTTCAAGAATTATAATATTCTAATTTGTTTTTGCATTCGCAAATATTTATTCTTTTCTGTTGGTATGAATTTTTTTTTTTTTTTTTTTTTTTTTTTAAGTATTCCAACAGAATATTCTACAGACTTGAAATTTGGTATATAGAGTATTCAGACACGTGGAAAACTTTTTAATTGGTTTTCATCCAGAAAAAGGGTTGCTAAGGGATCAAAATTGAAAAATTGGTACTTGGCTCATGGGATTTTTATCTGTCAACTGTTTCACGACTGCACATGCGCATATTGTTCACATTAATAATAAATAGGTTTACAAGTACTTTTTTAAAGATCATATGAAGCTGGCCTAATCATTATCGTATTTGACTGTCTTTAGGTTTTCGTTTCGATCTCGGCTAGAGTATCTTTTTATTTTTTTTACTTACAAGAAGTGAATTGTTTAGAAAAAAAAACAATACTCACATACACACGTCTCTGTTTCTGTTTGAATTAAAATATAATATTTATGCATATTTTATGACTGAGCAATGCTAGTTATTATTTAAGAGAAAAAATTTTTAATTTAAAAATAATTCATGAACTGGTTCTGTGAACTTTTCTAATTTTAGTAAATTGTTTTACAAGAAATGGTGTGAACTAGTGGACAGTGGTTCCTCACCAGAAATGAATTTTTTATCCTCTATTTTTTTTTTTTTGATTTTTTATTTATTTATTTTTTTTTTTTTTTAAACAAAACAATTAAATGTTGCGATTAATAGTTAAAATTTTTTAATCAATTGAATATTTCTGTTCTTTATTGCATTAAAAAAATGTACAAATCTATGAAATCTGGATTCCAGAATATTACATTTAATCAATCAGAAAAATCAGTCAGAAAAAATGACTTGCATTTTATTTACTCATCTACCTGTAGCAATTTGTTCTTATCGCACGTTTAACTTATTAGAACTTTAAGAAATTATATACTTAAAAGTGAATTTATTATTAAACATTTAATACTGAATATTTAAATTTTCTTTAAAATCCCACCTAGATAAAAAAAAAAAAAATATATACATTAAAAAATATATCAATGTCTCCGTTTGGTCTTGAAAGACAAAGGATACCGTGTATAATTGTAAGACGAGGGTTGTGCAATCTCCAACCACCTCGCCTGAATTGGCACTGTTTGAGTCCAGTGACAAGGAGAAGCCCAGGCCGACTAGAAACAATGCTGAAATAACTTCAGTGATCCAATGTGATTATGCCATATATTTAAAAGAAATATAATTACTTTTAAAATGCATTAGTTTTCATATTTGATGCGAAAACAAAACTGAATTTTAAAATTAAGCAAAAAATGTAACAAAATATTTTCAATGTTAACAAAAAATTTGTCAAGTACCAAGGATTTTTTTTTTTTTCTGATTGTTTCTGAGTCCAATTATTTTGATTTTTCTTATCTTTGGATATCTGCTCTTCTGTAAAAAATAACTTCATGTCTCACTTGCCTTTTCTAGAATCATTTCCCCATTTCGAATTAGTGAAAATATATTTCACATTTTTTTTTTCCTCTCACCTTACCAACATAAGCATTATGCAATCGTTCACAAACATAAATCCATTGCTATATCATCTGTTGAAGAATCATCAAAACATATGAATAGTAATGTAATTTTGATTCAACAGAAAAAAAAAAAAAAAAATCTTGTGAATATTCTTTGATTACTTTAACCAATTTTGAAAAGGAAGAATGATTTTTTTTTATAAACGTTTCTTTCTGGTACTGGATTCCTGGAAAGATCCAAAATAAATCTTATTAACCTGCTTTTTAGCAGCTTGAGTTATATATATCCCCATCTCCCACTCTCTGCTTTTTTTGTAGGGGATGAGAACTTTGTATTTGATATATGGATGTTGTCAGCTTATATAAGGTGAGATCTCTAAATACCATCTACACTTTGTTTCTTCCCTCATTTCGTGGTGAAATGAATATAAACTTTAGAGACATAAAAAATAAAATCATTAAAAAAGGCATTAAATATAGAAAATGCAAAATCCTCAGGACTGGACATTCCAGGTGGAATGAAAAAAGAAAACAAATTTCTCACATCTGCTTAACCTATGGGTGCAGAGCAGTTAAAACAGAATTGCTAAACAAACAAAAAGGAAATATGCATAAGTTTTTGCCCAGAATTTCTATTAAAAAACAAAAATTAAGAAATAACTGTATGATGTATATATTTGTGACGAAACGAAAATGTATTCTAAAAAATTGTGAATTGATCAAGTAGTTTTATTTTGATTAAGAAAATCGTTTTTCAGCAGTTAATGGGAATTTATAGGCATTACAGCATAAATCTTACAAATTTTAATTATTGATTCTTTTTTTTTTTTCTTTTTTGTCTAAATGAATAACAAGACAGCCGCTTTTCTGTTACTCATAAAATTTGATTTTCTTTTTAAAAAAAAATAAAACGCTTTGATCAATTTACATGATTTTTTTTTTTTTTGTTAATATATTTTTATTTCGTCACAAATATGTACATCGTACAGATTTTTCTTTGATTTTTAATATATAGTTATTTCTTGACAAGAACCTATATATCATTTATTTTAGGGTTTCCCAAATTTCAGGACACTATGGAGCCCCTGAGCAGGGCAAAGGTTTTCACGGAGCACTAACAAGATAATTTCTAAAATAAATATAAAAAACATTAATTTAAAATTTTAAAACTTAATGCTATAATGTTTACAACCATTTTTTGTCTTTGATTAATCAAAAATTGTTGCATTTTTTTGCTAATTCATTTTTTTTTTCTTTTTTATGAACCATCCTGAAACTCTTTGCATCTGTAGTTATGTATCATCATATCTTTTCCCAGTAAAAAAGATTAATAATTAAATGTCTGAGGCCATTTAATTTCTCCATATAACGCATTTGGTTCACTTTAAGAAAGGGCTTCTGGAGCCTCACTCACGGAGACACAGGGTTCCGTGGGGCCCACTTTGGGAAACCCTGAAAACGTGTGAGTTTGACATACTTGCTGAACAATTATTTTATTTTTATTTTATTTTTAAATCAATAACTGTTGTCGGGGGAAACAAAAATATTAGTGGAAGTCTGCACTGCTGGCATTCGCATGTTCTCACAATGGGGTTCAGGGGCAGGATTCAACTCCATTGAAAGTTACATGTGTGCTCACTAATGAAGAATTGGCATGAGATGCAAATTCACATTGCCGAAATATTTCTTGCTGTAATATTAATTTAATTGTTCGGCAACTTTCAATCATCATTAGAAATACGGACATTGTGCGCCTCGTGTCTGTGAATCAATTTATTTATTTGGTTCGTTAAAAAATTTCTTTTTTTTTTTTAAAGCCACCTTAATTGAGGATGCTCCCAAGATTTTAATGTCATTTGCATAAATATATTTTGTGGATAACATTTTTATTACTGTTATTATTTTTTTATGACTTCCTTATTTCTTTTACTTCTAACCTACCTCTATTCTGGTTGCTAAAGGCCAGGCTTGTTCTGCTGTTTTATGACCCGAGTAAAAATTCATGCTTGTGTCATAAATGGCAACCTTTTTCACTGCTTGTTTCTTGAATTGGTTTTCGACCTTTCCCCTCCCTTCCACTTATGGAAATGGACACAGCCCATTTGTCTAAATCCTATGTTGGTATTAGACTAATACTTCTATCCACAATATTTTGATTGGATAGATTTTTTTAGCTAATTTTTTTTTTTAATCTTTTTTTGAAAAAAAAAAAAAAGTTAACAAGGTGGCTTTAATAGACTAGGAGAAAAGTTCAATAAGCATATATTTTGTGTCATGCAAGCTTTGCCATGATCCTGTCTGAGTTTTCATAACATAATGCCCCCCTCCTTCCTTTGTTCACATTTCTTGTGCCACTTCAATGAACAAAATATTTTTTTTTTAAATAAAAATGGTAAAAAAAATTCAAAATCATGCCATTTGATAACTTATAATTTTGTGTTTGTCTATATATGGTAAAAAAAAGTTTAAAAAAGAAATTTAAAAAAAAAAAACCTTCCCCGCTTCTGCTAATCTGTTGATAATCAGATTTTTAAAAAGGAAAAAAAAAAAAAAAAACTAAAAAAAAAAAAGAAAGAAAAAATTGCTATTTTCTGTATGTGCAATGTTTTGTGGAGTTTTTTTTTTATTTTGATAGGAAAAATTTATTCCATTTTTTATTTTAGTATTATTTAAAAAAAAATCATTTTTATTTTTTCATTTAAGTTGCATAATTAAAAACAAAAAAAATTCATCAAACAAAAATAAACCAAATTTTTAATTAATTTCTTTTTTTATTTTTATTAAAAACAATGAGAAAAAAAATAATCTGCACATGTTTGTAATATTTAACTTTGGATCCCCATCTTCCTTACGCCATTTTTTTTTAAGCCTCTCTACTGCTATTAATAATAATACAACAAGGTTGTTTATTATTATTATTATTATAACTGTTAAAACTTGATATTACATGTAACTTTGGAAGAATGTATTTTCTTTAAAGTATATGTTGGACTTAAAAAAGTTAAGGAATAAATATTTAAAAAAAAAAAACTTAAAAAAAAATAAATGCATAAAAAGAAATATATTTAAAAAAAAAAAAAAAAAAATGCCTGTCCTGATTTTGTTAAACTTGGAATTTTTTTTGTCTAATTTTTGATAAATGTGAGAAGGAAAAATCTTATTTAAGGAACAAAAGTAATTCACTTACACGGTATGTGTGTGTGCATGCATGTACGAATATGTGTGTTTATATATGTATGTATATTAATGTGGATGTATGTGTATGTTTCGTTTTAAGTTGCATATCTCCTTTCCACCTAAGTTTCTCAATCTGTTTCCATCCAACAGAGTGTCACGATTCTATTGGGTGATAATTTAGTAAAGCCTGTCCAATCAGTGGTCAGACATATATGACCAAACTCTTCCCCCTCCTCCTCCTTCCCCGCCCCTCACTGGACAGTGCAATGAGTCTCCAATTTGTACATTGTATGTAATTTATGCCATTTGAAATATGTGGTTGCTGTAAAAATTGATTCACTCTTGAAATAGAGATGAATAAAGTAAGTGCAATTGAATATTTGTTTTTTGTTTTTCTTTTGTCATTATTCTACGTATCTCTCTATTTTCTTCTTCTTTTTTCCCCCTCTCTATCTTTTTTCTTTATATTGCGCGCAGTTTCAACCAGGGTTGTGGAGTCAGAAAGTATATGATCCGACTTTGAGGATTCTCAAAATTCTGATTTCTCATTCACACTATCTGCTGATTCTTCAAAAATTTTTTAAAAATTGACAGACTCCAAGATTTTTAAGAGTCCAGCTCTTTTCTAAACCCGACTCGAAAACCCGACGCTTTAGTTTGAGAGTATTGTTCTGCATAATATTTTCATTAAAAAAAAGTCATCAAGAATCTCCATGACACTGGAGCACAGGTTGGAGCAGGTGCTAGTAGGATTGCAAGAGTTGGGGTGGATGGAGTAAGTTCAGAAAACTTGTGCCATTACTAACCAGCAAGGGTAAAGTCTTGGGCATGTGTATGCAGGTCAATGAGGGTGGAGGCATGACCTTTGTAAAAGATAACTGTTGCACTAAAGTTAAACCTAAACTGCTTATGTCACGGAATAAAATCTAAAGACTATTGGGTTAATTAATAATCATAATTTAATTCATTCAGAGATCTTATCAGAGACGCCCCATGGGGAAATATTTTTTCTCTTCCTGCTGAACAGTGTGCAACCGAGACCACTGAATGGTTCAAAACTGCAATCGAAGCGCATGTTCCCATGCGGAAATTCTATAGCAAGCCCCACTCTCCCCAATGGTTTACTTCGACTTGCGCAACTGCCATTGCTCAAAGGCAGCGTGCATTCCGCAGGTTTAATCGACATAAGTCCAGTTCAAACAGACAGAAGTACATAGAAGCTAGAAGTAACGTTAAGAAAGAAATAGCGACAGCTAAGAGGGAATTTACGGAAACCACGAAAAAACGCATCGAAGCACAAAAACTAGGAACTCGTGACTTCTGGAAAATCTACAACAGTGTAGTAAATAATGGGCAATCAACAATTCCCCCACTAACCAACAATCACGAGGTTGTCTCCTCAGCAACCGACAAGGCTAACATGCTTGCCAGTCGGTTTGCCTCAAACTCCACACTGGACCCTCTAAACCACCCCCTACCTCAATTTCCTATGCGGACAGACGCCACGCTAGACGACCTGAAAATCACCCCTGCTCAGGTGCATGCTATCATAAAAAACCTTGACACTTCCAAAGCATGTGGACCCGACCTCATCCCAGCTGTGCTATTAAAAAAGTGCTCAGCCGAAGTAGCTCCAGTTCTCTCCAAACTCTACAACAAATGCCTTAATGAATCTTGCTTTCCGAGCTGTTGGAAAACTGCTTCTGTAGTACCAGTATTCAAGAATTCTGGCGAAAGAACTGACCCATTAAATTATCGCCCTATTAGCCTCCTCCCACTTTTTGCCAAAATATTTGAGACCTTAATTAACCATGCTCTAGTCCAGCACCTTACAGATGCTAAACTTCTGACCGACCGTCAATATGGATTTAGACAAGCCCGTTCCACGGCAGACATCCTCACTGTAATCTCTGAACGCATATACCATTCACTGGACAAAGCGGGAGAGGGAAGAGCGGTAGCTCTAGATATATCTAAGGCTTTTGACAGGGTATGGCATGAGGGTCTCCTCAGGAAGATTAGATCTTACGGTATCACTGGTAGAATACTTAACGTAATTAAATCCTTCTTAGATAAGAGAAAAATCCAGGTTGTCCTCGACGGTCGTACATCTAAACAATATGATATAAATGCGGGAGTGCCCCAAGGATCTATCCTGGGACCTCTGCTGTTCCTGATATCCATAAATTACCTCCCCGACAAGATTGCCTCTGAGATGGGGATATATGCTGATGACACCACACTCTATAGCAGGCACGACAGGAAAACAAACAAACATATATCTAAAGTAATGGCAGAAACACTAGAGGATGACCCCAATCAGTAGTGGAATGGGGACAAAAATGGATGGTAACGTTCAATGCCACCAAGACAAAACTGGTTTCATTCAATAATTACAAGAAACCTTCTCTACCACCTATAGCAATGGCCAACGACTCTTTATCTGAGAGTACGTCTCTCAAGCTCCTTGGCCTAACGTTCACTGGAAACATGAGTTGGAACAGTTACATCGAGGGCATTGCCAGGGCCGCTGCAAGGAAGGTGGGCTCTCTCTACCGTGCTAGAAAATTTAACACCCGAAAGTATCCTGTACCTCTATAAGGCCACTATTCGCCCATGTATGGAGTATTGCTGTCATATTTGGGCCGGTGCATCGGCTACTAGTCTCTCGCTCCTTGACAGGGTTCAAAAGAGTCGCAAATCTGATAGGCCCTAAACTGGCATCAAAACTTCAGCCTCTGTCCCATCGTCGAAACGTTGCATCCCTCTGCCTGTTCTACAAGTACTATAATGGTGAATGCTCTGAAGAACTGCAAGCACTTGTGCCCCCACGACGTGAACACCCTCGACAGACCCGACAAGCTGCTAAATCCCACCCCCACACTGTAGAGATCCCTAGATGTAAAAGATCCTTCTACTCCAGTAGTTTCTTCCCCAGAACTGCTAGACTTTGGAATTCCATTCCGGGTCACTGCTTCCCCAACTGTACTGACATGCATAAGTTCAAGTGCAACGTGAACCAACATCTCGCTGCCCTAATCCCTACATAGTACCCCAGTAGATGTTTCCCCTGATAGTAGCCCCCTACTCCAAAGTGGCAATGTGCCTTGTTTGGGGTGAAAATGTAATAAAAAATTAAAAAAAAAAAAAAAAATTACACAGTAAATAAAGAAAACATACTTTTCTTCCTTGAATGACTTCATAGTGGAAGCTATATTGATGATGACAAAAAAAACACATTAACTAACACTGCAACATCTTTTAACTTTTTTTCACATGCAGAAAGACACGTGTTTATTTTTACATGTTTACAACACAGAGAAAGGACACTTCACACGCCTCTATCTACAGTCAAAGAGGAGATAACTCTGAATCACCAAATTCTAAAACGCGTCATCAGTTAACAAAGGGAGGCAACTTGAGGTTACTTAAGTCTTTACGTCCCAAAAGCGTCAAAGATAGACAACTCTTCAAGCATTTAAAAAAAAAAAAAACAGCAACATCGATACTTTTTGTTTCTTGGCCTTTTGGCTAGGAACAAAGTGTAGTATCTGTTCTGATACTACACTTCATCTTTTTTGTCCTTACTATTATTCCTATTCAGAGTTCCCCTTTTAGGGGAGCTGGATTTTCATCACATTAAAAACCGACTTTGTGTCTAACTTTGCTCTCGTGCAGAGGCAAGTAAATAAGAACACTAATAAATTTTCAATAAAGTCACGACTGTTATATCGAATTGCAGAATAAAATTACGAAAGATCACCCAAAAGTGAACATTTTCTTTATCTTAAAGGCAAGGAATTATTGAATTATTTTCCATTTAAGCACATGCTATTAAGAGAGATAATTTCTTGATGGCAAAATACAGTAAAGAAAGATATATATATATTTTTTAAGTTTATTTATTATTAAAATTTGAAATTTAAGAAAGCTAAAACGATATGTGCTTTTCTTTTATTCAAAAAAGATATTTATTTACCTTTTAAAGATAATAATAAATATTTTTCAATGAATATTTAAATAATTTTTTTTTTATAATGATAAATTATTTATTATTGTATTAATTTTTAACACTTTAAGACAATATGTTTTAATCTTGTCTTTGTGGGGGAAAAAAAAATCTTGTGGACGTATATATAAAAAGCATATTTAAATGAAAGTTATGCTGGAAAAATAAAGTAGTCTTTCTAATAAAAAAATTATAGCTCAGGTTCATAAAAATGGAGATTGTTTTGTCAACAGGTACCGTACTGAAATGATATTATTTAGAAACCTGTTCTTAACATGGGGAGGGTGTTAGGTAAATGTACAGAATAATTACCAAACAATTAAATAAACAAAATATGCCGAAAAACTTTAAAAATACTATAAAAAAAAAAATAAGCTAGTTCTTTCTTTACATAAACACTGTTATTTCTTTTAAAAACATGGTTTTAGTAAATAAAAAGTTTAAGAACAATGTCAAAATAACTCGTTTCGCTAAGTAATTTGTGTGACTGAAATAGGAATTTCATTTATTTGGTGAAAATAAACTTTATTGAAAACTGAGCTTATATCTCAGTTCTTTCATTTGTCTTGAAATATCATTCCATTTTTTTAAACTCATTTCTGTAGAAATATATTTTCTTATAATACATATCAATCCTTATTTAAGAAGCTCAATGTAATTTCAAAGCAATATAGAGAATAAATGACAAAAAGTTGTATTCCAACATCCATGATGTTGACCATCTTATAATTTATTGCTTTAATTCAGTTGACTTATACAATTCTTTACAGTATCTGTTTGTTAGCGCAAAATCAATCACTTAATTCTTATATCAATCAGTGAATCTATTATGCCCTTAACTCATCAGAAGAAATAGCAACAATCAATCCGTCAAAAGGAATTGAAATGTGATTTGACATGGTGAAAATCCGAAAATTAGAAGGTAATCTGCAGATATCTTTTCATTTTTCTATTATGCCATATATATATATATATATATATATATATATATATAATTATTTTGTGAGTTTTGCACTGGATTTTGATTGAAGGAAAACTTACTTTCAACTTGATCACCAGAATTGAGGGGATTTGATAAGAGAAATTAACATTTCCTCCTTTTCCAATTTAATCTGATAATTGTTACATATGGGATGGGGGGGGGGTAAATAAAAAGCAAACAAAGGGATTGAATACAACAGCATGTGAGAAATAACGAAACAAACACTTTTCCAAATAATATAAAAATAGGTTTATTAAAGATAAAAAGGGAAAGTTTAACAAAAAAATAAATATATTCGAAATTATGGGGTTTGGGGTATTTCTAAACCTATAACATGAGCTAGTCTTGGAAAAAGGTTAACAGTGTAAGTAGGGATTGTGCCACCACGAGGAAAATTAAACTGATAGGAGAAACAAAATTTACACTCACAGTTCCCTTCTTTTTTTTTTTTTTTTGTTTTCACTTTTTTGTTTCTTTTTGTTCTGTTCTTTTTCTTGTCACGACTTGTTAGCGACATAATTAATCCGAGAGAATACTTTTGTGGGGAAAAAAAGTTCAAATAATAAATTCATGGTTATTCCATCTTTTTTCTTATCATCCGTCTTTTGTATCGTATCCGTCATTGGTTTTTGGTTCTCCAAAATAGTGTTCCTATTTCCTCTTCAGCCGGAATCCGGGTCTTAAAAGAAATTGGAGGGGAAAAGGAGACAGTTTCAGCTCTTGTCCTCCCCCTTTCTCTGCTTCACATTCCAATCTAAAAATAGGATTGACAAATTCTCTTTCTTTACCTCTTGGCTGATGAAATATCTCCCGGTTGAATTCTTAACTTTCGAGATTGGATCATAGTGTAGTATCTGTTCTGCTGCTACACTTCACTTTGTCTTCGGTCAGTGGAAGAGAAATCCTTCATGACTGAGACAATTTCTACCTCTGTCTACGTCCAGAGCGCCCCCTTCTAGGGAGCTGGATCTCCCCGCATCAAAGCTCTATCTTTTGTCCAACACTGCCCTCGCGGGGAAGCAAGTAAATAGGAAACAAATGTGGTTGCATGTTCTCGTTCCCTCAGACTGACTTTAACATTAGGTTTTAAAAGAAGAATGGATTAGTGGACTCTCGCTTAGTTCAAAACAAATATTAATATTTAGCCTGTTGCTAGCGAACAGGAAGAAAATGTCTGGCATCGAGGTGGGCATCTATAACAATGAAGAGGCTTCTTAATTTTACTTTTTCTGATGACATGGGAAGAAAGAATTATTGACCTTATGATAATGCGCATTGGCATTTATCAAGGCGTGTTGCTGTGTCAACAGTCTCCACAATGGCTAGTCATAAGTAGTGGTTGGGCCATCTGCCTTGCATAAGCCACAAAGCAAATGTCAGCTTTTGCAATAATCAAAATGAATAAGCGGTAAAGAGTTGATATTAAAACAGTTTTATAAACAAACAGGAAATATGTCTGACCGAATTCAACACCAGTCATTGATGTTAACCATTTATTTGAAATTTGCTAACTGATAATATTGCTTACCTAAACTAATGGAATCGGGGGCATTGCTGTGAGCGGGTGGGATGATTGATTAACTGCCAAAAGACACTCGGGTCAATGAAGAAGAAAAGAGGAATGGGTTGAAAGATCTGTTCACCACTCATGGTCTTGCAAGTTAAATTCCCATAGAATAAGAAATTGTAATTATTACTGGTAACTTGAAACAATAATTTATTATTATGAATTAGATTAGGCAGAGTTATGTCTGTCTTGTCTATAATAGAAATCTCACCTGTCTGTTTAAATGTATGTATGTTTGTATGTCTTCCTAAAACTTTTGACAGAGGCGACGAATTTTCACGAGATCAGTATCGTTTTAATGCTTGGCCCTTCAGATGACAAATATCGAAAAATTGGCTAAAAATATTCATTCTTTCACCCTCAACTGGGCACTTTTCTACAAGTAGGGGTTGCTGTTTTTGCCGATATTTTCGAAAGTCATCGCCTCTTTTCGATGGACTAGGCTTAACCTTTGCAACTTCCGGTTTGGCGATGAACACAACGGCAAGACATCACTGTTTTTTGCACGTTATTTTCTTCATTGGTGGTACAGGTTCGAACCTGACTGCCCTAATACCACTTTTTTTATTTTTATTTATTTATTTATTGTTTTGCTCAACACACACCTCCAAACACCCGGGCAACGCCAGGCACTCAGGCTATTTCCCAATGGAAAGCGAAAAATAATAAGCTTTGGAGACTCCGGTCTGCTTGATCACTGAACTCATACCATTAAAAGATTAACCCTCAGATTAGGATTAAGATCACTAAACCCAATAATTGCCCAGATTTTGCCAATATTGCCATCCGGACATGAACATTCTGATCTGAAGTCAGACGTGAATAATCAAGAGTTGTACAAGGTGGAACGATAAAACTGTCGCCCTAGAAAAGATTACTTGACTCCATTTCCATTTGATAAAAACCGGTTTTCTTTTTTTTTGTTGCAGACAAATCCCAAGAGCAATAAGAGACTTCTATCATGTCTGAAAGTGACACAATGTTCAACGAGTGAGATTGGAGATGCGCCATTGTACAACTCATGCTCTCTACCGATCCATGTTAGGACGATAGGATCATTACCAGCACCCTTTAAATGCAAATCTGGACGGTTCAATGCTTGTGGGCACAGCTCAATGAAGTATCCAGCCACGGTTATGGTCTTTAGTGTGGTTTCAAGTGAGGACCACATAATGCCACCTCACACCTTCAAAGTCAGCTTGAAAGTCAACAAAAGAGTACTTGGATGCTGAAAAGTGTGATCTCCTAGTGCAATCAGGCGGCTGCTGGAAAACCTTGGGTGTGGCAGCAGGACTTGGCACTGGCCCACAAGTCCAAAGAGACCCAGGCTTGGCTTCAGAAGTTCTACTTTGTACCCTTCTCTCACTGATCCCCCTCCTCCCTTGATCTGAACCCACTGGACTACTTTGTTTAGTCAGACATCGAGAACATCACCAACATGACCTCCCACAATACTAAAGCCAGCCTGATCACTGCTGAGCTTTCAGCGCTTGTGGAAAAGACATGCTCCCAGTTCTGGACCCATATCGAGACGGTGATTGAGGCTGAAAGCAGCTACATTGAATAGATGTCAGCACTAGTACATAATCAAGTTGCCTCAATTGATTTTTTTTTTTCAATAAGTTTTTCAAATAAAACTGTTGTGTTGTTTTCTTTAGGTGACAAATTTATCATTCCACCCTGTACAGTCTTTCAACAAATAATTTTGTTTTATCCAAAATGACTAATCATCAATATGTTATTTTCTTTTTTGACTTCAAATGACCTTTGCTCTCCAATAACACGGACTTTGGTGACCAATGCTGAACGGATTGTCCTCTTGATCTTTTACATGAGGAAAGTGGTGATTCATCGGACCAGGAAGGCATTTTGTTATAAAGTTCGGAAAGTACAGGGGCTAGCTCAGCCAAGCATTTTTTAATTAGTATAGCAGGGATGAGATCAGGCCCACAAGCCTTAATGTTACAGACCAACACCTTGACAACTATGATACACAACCCTTCTCCACCTCTTACAATAAGAACCGCCTCAAAAAATAAAGTCATTAATCTATATACATATAAAGTCAAGTTTTTTCTCACTCTGACATTGATATTAAAAGCCTACTTTTTCTACTTAAAAATTAAAACAAACTTTGTAATATACTCAGTCATTAATATGTGAGCTGACCATAAAGGTTAGCTAATTTGCATATTCCTTTGAAAAATGAGCTTTAATTAATTACTCATTTTTTTATGGCTTCTTATTAGATGATCGGTTTCATTTCACGCTTACACTGAATACTATTTATGCATAGTTTCTACATTCTGCATAATTGCATAGAAGTTAAGAAAACGTTCTAGCAAACAGAAATATATAAGTGACCTTGTCAGGGTGTGTGCAAAAAGTCTACCAAACCCGTCTCTGAATATTTGGTCTACAGAGTGCAAATTTTATATATATATATATATATATATATATATATATATAGGGTATTTGGACAGGTAGCACACTTTTGATTTAGTTTTTAGCTGGCAAAAATTGTTGCTAAGAGGTCAAAATTGAAAACAAAGCTGTTGACCTTGGCAGGAGTAGTCGACTAAACATATTTACATGCACAAACCTACATTCACAGGCTAAACGTTAATTTTTAACTATTTGTATGCGTATTGGCATAGCTCAGAGGTTACAGAATGAGTTTGGAAAGTTGTAGGTTTCAGTTTCAATTCTAGCTGATGGTGCCTGTCATTTTTTTTTTTTTTTTTTTTGCTATCACTACTATATATTAGGTACAATATAATAATAAATACATAATCTGCATGAATTAAAATATATTTAAGCGTATCTTACGGCTAGTTTACTATATGTTTAAACAATACTTTTCACAGCAATCCAAAACTATCGGTAGAATAATTTTTCATTATGAACTGGAGACAAGAGGGGTGCACAATAAACATTTGTGGTTATAGGTTTTCTATCATTAAGTCGAAAATAATTTTGTATTTTTGTTTTTAATACAAAACTGAAACATTACCAGATTTTAATTAAAGCTTTAAAAATTAATTTTAATTTGAAATGAAGAAAAATAGAAAAGATATAAAATGTTTACTCACAAACGCAATTTTCTTGTTACACCCAGCATAGATTCATGTGACTGAGAACAGACACCGTGCCACACACATGGCCTCAACATCAAGGTGACTGATTAGTGGCACGGACCAACAATCTGGATGTGCCAAATTAGAATCTAGTTCCACAGCAACTTTCACTCATGATGTTGGCAACCTTACTGTGGGTACTCCTGTAAATAGCTTATGTCTTTCTAGAAAGAATTCAAACCAGAAATATATCAGAGAAATGAATGCCAATAATGATCATCTGATTATATTTGGATAAGGATATCAGAATTGCCATCTCAACAGTTGGGGATCCATTTTAGTCATTAGCACCAGTGCTGCTAAAACTAAACTATGAACTAGTTTCAGTATACTCCCTGTTCTGTGGATTCAGCATTCGCTATCTGCTTAGTCACAATTCTGCTGAGTTTGCATCAATTTTCCAGCCAGTCAGACTAGACAGAGGTGATGATCACCAACGTAATATGCTTTGCTTTTAAAGCAAAAACACTCATTCTGGGCCACCACTTGTTCTGACCATTTTTGCAGCATCAAGATTCGTGGCATCTGTTTTCAATTCCAGCATTGCAAATCAGTTTGCTGAAACCACGAAATAAATAAATAAAAAAAAAAAAATAAATAAAATAGAACTCATTAACTAACCTTTTCCAACTTCTCAAGAAAAATGTCAGGGACGTTCAATTCCAATACTCCACAATTCATACAAAACATTAAATGTATGATGTCCAATGTACGAATGAGTTCTGATAGCCAGGATGCTTCACCACATTTTCCTTACAATTATCCAAGATAACGCTATTATGTCATCCCACAACATTTAAGATTTTGTGTCTATTTTTCGTTTTTATGTAAAGTACAGAGTTTTTGTCTTAATTATTTTACTAATGATTGGCTATTTATCGAAGTAGTTTTATTTCTTCAGTAAATTCATGCCAGTCACTTAAAATATGAACAATTGCATGGAAGAGTAAAAGAAAGAAAAAGTCAAATAACTAGTTTTCTTCAAGTTCAATGTAAACAAGTTCTTGTTGAGCTGCCCCCCCCCACCCCAACTAATCAAATTCTACCCAATTTCCATCACTAATGATTACTAAGTTGTCTCAGTGACCACTATACACTCATTAAACCTTATTCTCGAGTGGCCTTTGGACTATAATATTGGTGACTACTCCCTTGTAAAAAAGAAAAAAAAGGGGGGTGGGAGCAATAAAAGTTACTTTTTTTTTAATCTTTTATTTACCTGGATCATGTATCCGTGTATGTAAGTTTTAAAATATCTTAAAACATGTTCATTGCATTTTAATATTTCATTCAAATCCAATATTTTTTCAAAATGGCCAGTCAGTTTAACCAAAGTTTTAACTCTTTCATTTTTCCAATTAAGACTTAAATAAAAAAGATGTAAACAAATTTAAAAGATAATTGATAGGATTGGTTATGTTTGTAACAATCAATGTTTTGGATGGAAGGAATGAGAAGTGTTGAGAGGAATGGTATGATATAGAAAGAATCTAGGATATCACAATGTATTCAGAAATCCTTTATACTTTGTGAAAGTGGGACATGTTGAAAAGAGAGCGTTTGCCTAATGATTTTGTTACAGTTCCTTAAAAACATTGATATTGTTCAACTCTTATCCAGGTTACATTGTATTAACATTGCCCAACAGATCACAGGTCATCTATTATATAAAATCAAGGGAAACAAAATATTTTCGTGGAACAGGAAAAAGATGTTAGTGGCCACCTACAGAGTGACAAATTTCCAATAGTTTTTTTTTTTTTTTTTTCTCTCTGTCGGGTTTTTAATACTGTGAAGACAAGTTTTGTCCCTTAGACCATATAAGGAGTTGCCTCCCCTTGTCTGTTTAGCTGCCGTGACTTTTAAGCTTAATTTAGAGTTACTCCCCTTTGTTTATATAAAAAAACAAAAACAAAGGAGTGTTTACGTGTAATCACTCTCATCTGATTATGTAAATAAAAGCAGACGTGTCTCTTCATGTCTGTGTAAAACAAATGAGTTAACATATTACATGTTTATCTTTTTGTCAACCGTCGATATGACTTCCAATATGAATTTTATTTGAAACTAACAAAGTATGTTTTTTTTTATTTGATTCATAATTAACTATCAAAAGGTTATTAACCAACAAACAGCTTTCATGCTTACAGATTATCCCATCATGAATGACATAAGCATCAAACGACTAATTTAAAGTAAAAAAAAAAAAAAATTTGCAGAACACAAGCCACTTTCTCTACCGCCAATTCACTGTGCGACGGGATCAAGCTAAAAACTAGTGGTCTTCTTGTGGTTTGATAATCTTGTCAACCATTTCCAAGGATATATGTGAAAGTTACTTAATGACACCAACACAACTCTTACATTAAAATAACTAAACAAAACCAAATGGATTATATCAGTGTGTGCAGTCTTCATCCTACACCTATCCCCTACCATTATAAAATCATATTAGTGTGGAGGAAAAAAATATGAAAGAGTATAAGAAGGCTATAGCAATGCAAGGAACTGGCTGTTGTATGAATAAATGACAGGTCTTGTTTGTTTTGTTATTTTATTCAAACTTCGTATATCCATTTATTTTTCAGAAATCACAATACAAATCAGTATATATTTGATGTAATCAGGATGGTGGAGGTCTTAATATTTAGAGATAACATCTCTATAGATAAAAAAAGGGGGAGATGGACAACTTATTTTCAGACCAGAACTGTGGCAGTCACATAATAACGATCTATTTTCTTTTGTATTGGTTAATACATGATTTGGTTAAGAACATATTTGAATATTCTTATTAACTGAACGATTAAGGGGGTTGTTTGGCAAAAAAAAAAAAAAAAAAAAAAAAAAAAAAGTTTTGTCCAGAATAGCATTTCTGCCCCAATAATCGGACTGAGTATTGTATTGACACGCCATATTATATTTATCACCATAGTTTGAGAAAAAAACGAGATAAAAGACTTGAACGCAATCTCAATTCTCTATTACATATTATAGGCATCAACGAACTCTACAGATTTGATTCCTGCTTTTATAACTCTTTCAGACCATTTTGTAGTTTTTTTTTGTTTTTTTTTAATTACATTTTCACCCTAAACAAGGCACATTGCCACTTTGTTGTAGGGGGCTATTATCAGGGATATAGGCATCCATGGGTACTGTGTAGGGGGTTGGGCAGCAAGCTGTCGGTTCACGTTACACTTGAACTTGTGCATGTCAGTACAGTTGGAGAAGCAGGGACCCAGAAGGGAAATTCCAAAGTGTAGCTGTCCTGGGGAAGAAACTACTAGAGTAGAAGGCTCTCTTACATCTAGGGATCTCTACTGTGTAGGAGTGGGATTTAGCTGCTTGTCAGGTTTGTCGGGGGTATTTACGTCGAGGGGGTACAAGTGCCTGCAATTCGTCAGAGCATTCACCGTTAAAGTACTTGTAGAACAGGCAGAGGGATGCAACGTTTCGTCGATGGGACAGAGGTTGAAGTTTTGATGTTAGTTCAGGACCTATCAAATATATACCCATCTCACAGGTAATTTTGTCAGGGAGGTCATTTATGAATATTAGGAATAGCAGAGGTTCAAGAATAGACCCGAGACACTCCCACACTTATATCATATTGTTTAGATGTACAACCGTCGAGGACAGCCTGGATTTTTCTCTTATCTAAGAAGGATTTAATTATGTTAAGTATTCTTCCAGAGATACTGTATGATCTGATTTTCCTGAGGAGATCTGCATGCCATACCCTGTCAAAAGTCTTAGATATATCTAGAACTACCGTTCTACCCTCCCATGCTTTGTCCAGTATATGGTATATACGTTCTGAGATTACAGTCAGGATGTCTGCTGTGGAACAGGCTTGCCTAAATCCATATTGTTGGTCAGTCAGAATTTTAGCATCTGTAAGGTGATGCACTAAACTTGGTTAATTATGGTCTCAAATATTTTGGCGAAAAGTGGGAGGAGGCTAATGGAGCGATAATTTACTGAGTCAGTTCTTTCACCAGAATTCTTGAAAACTGGTACTACAGAATCAGTTTTTCAGCAGGCAGGAAAGCAAGATTCATTAAGGTATTTGTTGTAAAGTTTGGAGAGAACTGGAGCTACTTGGGCAGACACTTTAATAGCATAACTGGGATGAGACCAGGTCCACATGCTTTTTGCAGTGTCAAGATTTCTTATGATAGCATGCACCTAAGGGCTGATTTTCAGATCATCTAGTGTGGCATCTGTCTGTAAAGGAAAGTCAGAGAGGGGGTGGTTGGCAGGGTCCAGTGTGGAGTTGGAGGCAAACCGACTGGCAAGCATGTTAGCCTTCTCAGTTGCAGAGCAAACAACCTTATGATTGTTGGTTAGTGGGGGAATTGTTGATTGCCCATTATTTACTACACAGTTGTAGATTTTCCAGAAGTCGTGGGTTTCTAATTTCTGTGCTTTGATGCGTTTTTTAGTGGTTTCAGTAAATTCCCTCTTAGCTGTCGCTATTTCTTTCTTACAGTTACTTCTGGCTTCTATATACTTCTGCCTGTTTGAACTGAACTTATGTCGGTTAAATTTTTGGTACGCATGCTGCCTTTGCGCTATGGCAGCTGCACAAGTAGAAGTAAACCATTGGGGAGAGTGGGGCTTGCTATAAAATTTGTGCATGGGAACATGTGCTTCAATTGCCATTTTGAACCATTCAGTGGCCTCATTTGCGCAGTGTTCAGAAAAGAAGTGTTCAGAAAAGAAGTATAGTAAATAGATATATGGGCAGATTTCCAATAGATGCGAATATATGGAGATTGTAGGTATTAAGTATGTTCCCATTTCTAATGAAGATATCTTCAGCTTTCATTAAAAAATCAGGAAGTTGTATTTTGCATTATAGAGTATCGGTTCAGTTTTTGTATTTAACATAGCAAAGCTAAGGAAGAGACAGCTATTGCTATGTAATATAGATAGTTGTAAATCTAAGTACAGACTGTTGTTAGTAAGTATCTGCCTGGATAAGAATAAACTAATGCATGCCTACGGGGTAGAAATGTACAGATGTTTAGTGTTAATACACTAAACATCTGCACATTTCTACCCGTTAGGCATATTAAAATAAAATGGATTTAAATTGTAAAGAAATTTTAACGAAAACTTCATGACACATTTTCTTCTTATCCAATAAGACTAGTAGGATGGAGGGTTATTATCAAGCAAAGTCCCCCTGATGCTTGCTGTGAGCCTGTTGGATTGATTTTTTTTTAATCCAATCGAAACTATTCCTCAAAAGTTCTTTTTCTTTAAAAAAAAAAAAAAATAAATAAATAAAAAAATAAATAAATAAAAAAATAAATAAATAAATTCTAATAGTAAAAATCTGGTATGTTTTTTATGATCTTTGATTTTAGTTAAACAGGCTTGCAGCAAACATCGGGGAAGGGGGAGGGCTTTGACAATAATCCTCTGGATATCCATGCAGCGCCCCCCCCCCACACAAAATGTCAATCCAACAGCTTCTTCCTCTAAAACAAATATGTCAATTCTTTAAAATACAAACTGTTATTGATAAGAATGTCAAAAATTAATCAACTCGATACCCAAGTTTTGATTCTCTTGCAGTGTCTAACATTGCTGTATCATCAAATTTCGATTGTTGACACGAGTGAAAAACCATACTTTTAAGGCTACCTTCAAAATTCGCATCTATACAGAAAACATCACTTGTGAAAATTATTACATAAAAAAACAAACAAGATTTCATTTTGATTTTTTTTTTTTTTTTTTTTTATTCAGTTATAATTTCATGGAAAATAAAATAAAATGATTAAAAAATTCATTAGAGCAAATTTTTGCTATGTCCATTTTTAATATTTTTCTTGTTAGGGTGTAAACAAATGTAATCTTCGGGAGTTAATATTTAATAAATTATATATAAAAAATTAAATGTCAATTAAGTTAAATACAAAAAAAAAAAGTCAAACATGACAATTTTCTGCTCTTAACAAAATGTTATTTTGTAGGAAGAAACTGATTTAGTCAATGTCTGAAGACAATGTTAAGAATATCTTAAATACAAAAATGTTTCCTAATAGAAACCAGGATGTAGTCAACAATGTTTCTTGATAAGAAACTAAAACAAATATATTAATCTTTTGTTATAAGGCACTTTTTAAACTTTTTAAATATCACATACACACAACCTTAACAATCAATGTATTGGTTTTCAAATGCATATTTACAAAAACAAATGTTAATCAATATCTGCAAATTTTTTTTTTTTTTTAAAGAATAGATTTTCAACAATAAATAAGATAAGCTGAAAGCCGAACTTATGGGAACCGATATCACATGCAATAATTATGTTGACATATTGGTACTAATTAGATCAATTAAGTTAAGCAACGTTAAGTCTGGTCAGTACCAGATGAGTGACCAATCGGGAATACCAGGCACTGTATCCTGCAAGAGACTTTAAAAAAAAAACACACTAAGATCGTCTCCTTTGATAAGGATATACACTCAACTGGAGACTGCTTGTGAATTTTATACTCCCATGAAACTTCCTCCTTCAGAAGAAGCCAGTTCAAGTTGCCTAGGGTGAATGCCACTATTGATTAATAATGTTACATGTGAGAAATTGTTGGGCTCGAACAAGTTCAGTCTTTCCAAAAATGCAAAGGAATATGGTTCAGGGAGTTGTAGTGTGCACCTTGACAGCTCTAACTCCTTGCTATAGAGGTCAAATGTAGCCAGACTAAAGGCAGCTTTATGGTGGTACAGGCATATTAAACAAAGACCTTGTTGGATGATATAATCTCAATTTAGACCAAGTGAGGCAAATCAAATCCAGATAGACTTGGAAGATTGACCAAGTTAAAATGACCTCAAACAGTTGCACATATAAATGATAAAGTTTCAAGGAGGAATAAAGTTACTGTGTGCTGCTACGATCAACGTACAACCCACATTTGATATGGAAGACATTAAAAGAGCTTTTACTTTATTTTTATACAAAGGACATTCCAAAAATAATGCCTCCTATTTTTTTCTGCCCGAATGGATCAAAGGAGATTGAAAATTGCATTTGATTTTTTTTTTTTTATTCAGTTACAATTTCATGGGGGAATAAAAAAAAAATAAAATTCATTGAGTAAATTCTTTCCATGTCTATTTTTACATTCATGACCTGAAAGTTTTATCTGTTGCAACTATTAACAGTGTGAGACTTAAAAAAAAAAAAAAGAAAAAAAAAGCAACCTTTGTTATAGACATGCATCAAAAGCAGAAATGCGTTACTGAATTCCTCCATGCAAAAAAAAAAAAAAAAAAATTGAGCCAATTAACATCCACTGATGCCTGTTGAACATTTACAAAATCAATCAAAGCACAGTTAGATGGGTGTGTCGATTAGAGCAATGTGAGTGACAAAGTGCGCTCTGGACTATTATGACAGAAGCATTATTCATCACTGGTAAAAATGCAGAAAGAATGGTGGTGACTATATAGAAAAATAAATTCTGGAACAAAAATGATCACTCGTCTTATGATACTACTCCTGTCTTTGTAGCTCTTCAAAATTGTAGTTTTTTTTTTTTATATACTACAAAATAAAAACCTTACGTTTTTAGAACGACCTTCATATTTACTGTCAAAACAAAAGTCCATATACATTATATATGTGTGTGTGTGTGTGTGTGTGTGTGTGTGTGTGTTTGATCCCTTAAAATAGGAATTATGAATATATTCATATATGTATAACAAATGAGGATGTGTAAATATATTAATGATGTTACTCACAACAGAAACAGCCAAAATACTTGCTGGCTCCACAAAACAAAAATATGGTTGACGAAATCAGAGAAAAAAAGAAATTAAATAAAAATTTCCACTTCAAAATGTCTTTGCCAGGAAATTAAAATCTAAATTTGTGTTTATAAATTTAAAAACCATCACCAAAAGATATAAAGGAAAATAATAGTTTAACTCTTGACAAGTTTTGCCATAAAAGCTTAAGATTCTTAAGCATTTAATTTTCTTTTTGGTAAAAATAGAATTAAAATAAAAAGGTTTCAAAATTCATCACTACAATTACCTCCATTTTTTTTTTCTTTTCTAAAACAAAAACTAAAACAAATTTTGTGCATATATATTGATACGGAAATTCATTACAAAATGATTTTGTATTTTCTTTAAAAAAATAAAGTCTTTATACCTTAACAATAAGAGATTTTTCTCTTAACAAAAAATGTGTTAAAAAATGTATTAAGTAAATAACTAAAAATAATCTTTTAAAGTCTGATTTCGGTCTTTCCGACGAAGCATTGCATTACAACGAACACACTTTGGGTAGGTTTTGTCATCTTTTTTAGGAATGTACCAACATCCACTGCATCGAAGTCTGTATTTCTTGTAGCTGTTTAGAGAAAAAGATATTTTTAACTTTTTACACATTGCATTTTCTAAATATAAAACTATAAGTTTATCAATAAGCTCACCTTAAGATAGAAAAAAATTGATTGAAGCTATAATCAGTATCATACAAAAACAAAACCTACCAATTATTATTTGGATTCATCAAGCAAACAAAACACACTTCAAGTCAAAACAAGCTGCAAAGAAAATGATTTACTTATTCAATCCAACATTGAATCTTAACATTTCTGAATTTTTGAGAGGTTTCATTATTTGTATTTAAATTCTACTGTTATCATCTTGAGTGAGATTTGCACAACCATTCAAATGCATCTTGTGGAACTCCGGAATATGTATAGAATTTCAAACGGAACCTTTTATTTAATCCATGGAAGTAGCATACTCTTGTTCCGTCAGCCATAGCTAGTTGAAGTCATGATTAATTTGCAATTGTATTGTCACTGAGGATTTAATCTAACTCCCAGAAGAGTGCAATATCAACAACTGAATTTTACCAAGTACTTTATCCACTATGCCATGGGTCTTTGCAAACACGTTTGACAAGATACGCCTTAAGATTGACATTACACCAAAACGTTGTACCAATAAAACTTAAGAGAATAGTAGTCCAAAGAATCCAAATAATACATACAATCTTATAAACTTAATTTTACTTAAATATTCAATAATTTTAACTCTGTTTTATATATATATATATATATATATATGAGCAAACAGTTAATGAAATATGTTAAAAAACACTTTGAAATGAGTTAAAAACATATTTAATCTGAAAAAGGAAACACTAGATAAATGGATAGTCCTTAATCCGCGGAGTTTCGAAGAAATACTCTCCTTCTCATCAGAGGGTAGGAATTAGCAAAATTCAGGATCGGATTTTGCATGCAGAAGTATTTGATGAAACAACAAATAAGTCAAAGATCTTACTTGAAAACAAAATAAGTTAAGCAGAGGGAATATGGTAAAGAAAAAGGTGATTACACATTAATGGATAGTCTGGTGGAAGATAAAAAAAGCCAGTGACGGTAAAATCCAAATGTAAAACTTCAAGAAAGTTAAAAGAATTTCCATTTGTACAAGTAAAATTCAAAGAAATCCCGTAATTGGAAGAAGATGGTCCATAATAATCCAAAGGCAGAAATCCATGGAATAATTCACAAAAAAGTGTGTACAAGGAAAAAATAATATTAATAAAAGAAAAATAAGATGTGCTTTTCACTCTACTTCCGAGACATAACTATAAATAAAAAAAATCTGGGAAGAGAAAGGAGAAAAAAAAAAATGATAAAGTTAAATATAAAATAAAGGGAAACAAAAGTGAAACTGACCCAGACAGGAAATGTTAAAGGCGCGAAAATATATATGGGGCAAAATAATATAGGTCAACTGAAATATACTTAAATGTCACTTAAAAAGTGTCAGCAAGAATTGTTAAAGGACATTCAAAGGAAAATAAAAATAAATAAATAAATATATAATAAATAAATAGAAAATAAATAAAAAATGAAATATAATAAAAAATAAAATATAATATATAATATAAAATAAAGTAAAATAAGAATAAAATTAAAAAATAAAAATAAAAGTTATTTGGGGAGAAGATGGCCGGTATCTGCAATTTCAGGAAAAAAAAAAAATTAAAAAAATTTATAAATAAAAAAATAAGTAAATTCATATAGTAAAATTTAAGTAAATATACATACAAGATATGAAAGTGTGGGTAGATTGATATATTAGATAGATAGGAAAGTTTAAAGAATAAAACAGAAAATGCAGATAAAAATAAATAAATAAATAAAACAGAAAATGCAGATAAAAAACCGGCCATGCAAAGAAGAGATAAAGAATTAAAATAAAGGATTATTAAATTATAAAGTATTAAGTATGTCGAAAAACGATAAAGTCAAAGAAAAAATATTTTATATCTATATAAAGGGTAAAAGTAATAACTATGTAATTTCAAAATTGCCATAATTAAATTTGGACTTATGTTTACAGAAAGAGAGGAGTTCATTTTTAGAATTTATTATATTGTTACTTAGAGGGGAAGTAATTATAGTTATAGCTTCGGTTGTGCAGAGGCGACATGACTTAGAGCCTGGAGTATAAGACTTAACTTTTTTTATAATAGTCCATTTGATTGAGAAGGGAGTATTGTTAGAGTTAAGTTTTTTAATTAAAGTGGTTAGAGAAGTTCCTTGGTTATTATTAGAATTATGGTTGTTAAAAGAAGAAATGTGGTTTGATATTCTTTTCTTAATTAATATTGAAGTAGCGCCGATATATGTATGTACTTTATTAAAAGCTCGGGGTCTGGTATTAATATTAATTTGCTGATTTGTATTAGTTAAATAGTTTGAATTTTGTTCATAGTGTTCAACAAATGGTGGGACAATGTATTTTGGAGGGGATAATGAGTGTTGTTAGTGTTAGGATGGTATTAGGAGAAATATTATTCTCATTAATATTATTATCATCATCATCATTACTAGTTGTATGATTGTAAATGGAAGGGCTGCTCGAATGGTGTATTGGATTAGTAACTATATCCGATGGAGGATGGGAAGAAGAATAACTTGAAGACAAAATATTAGTGTCTGTTATGGGAGGATTGCGTGGGAGCTCAGTAATAGTGCAAGAATATATAACATCTTTATGGATACAATCATTATTGAGTGGGCAAAGATGTTTGTTATTACAATTACAGTTAGTTTTGGGTTTAATTGGGAAAGGGATTTTTTGGGCTGATTTAATTTTTTTGTTATTAAATGTTAAGATTCTTTGTGCTAAATTAGGCATTGTTGAATAAGAAATCCGGATTGAATTTTTATTGAAAATAGAACTATATCTGTGCGGGTATTTGTACAATGTTGAAGAATTCCTTAGGTATATTAGTTTTGACATTTAGGCTAAATGGAGGATTAAACCAAATTTTAATTTTACCATCTTGGATCATTTTGGTAAATTCAATTGTAATTTTCATTTTATATATATATATAAATTGTACAGGAGTTCAGAAAAACATTGGTACCGTTGGTTTCAAGCCCAACATAAAGGGGACCAGTTAATGGTAAACATAAATAATGTTAGGCTCACAAGAGAAACAACATGGCTGACGAGAGCCTAACATTATTTATGTTTACCATTAACTGGTCCCCTTTATGTTGGGCTTGAAATCGACGGTACCAATGTTTTTCTGAACTTCTGTACAATTATATATATATATATATATATATATATATATATATATATATATATATATATATATATATATATATATCAATATCACGCACACTTTAATTCTGTGCCAGTATGTAGCTTATATAGACATAAGGGAAGTAACACTTAGAAGATATTTTTAAAACCAGTCACCATTATCTCACTTGTTTTTTCCTGATAAAAAAGTAAAGTGTTCCCTTATACGGATTATTGTTTTCTTGACATGTCCTGAATATATCTCCCTTTAACTGACACTTTATTTTCATTTAAGGTTATTGAATAAATTTATAAGAAATAAGGCTTTCGTCCAAATATCATTACATGTTTAAGAAGTCAACAGTTTTTTTTTTTTGTGTGTGTGTGTGTGTGTGTGTGTGTGTGCACACGCACTTGTGAGAGTTGAGGCATTGCAGCAGGTTACAGGCCAAATGAAGGAGCATTGGCTGATGCTGATTCAGGAACTCTGGCCCAACTGGTCACTGAAGAAAAATCTGGCTTTTTAAAGGATTGAGGCGACTCCCAGAAAAACCATTTCTAATAAATTTAGGAAATCCTCTAATTGGTCCAAAACATTTTCGGTTGCACAGAAACGAGTTTAGCGTCCAAAATGAAAATGCTTAAAGTGTAAACACCGCTGCTACACTTAGCAAGCAGGTCGAAGTTGATAATATGATTTCTGGTCTCTTTCCAGACACCCTCAAATGGAGGAATCAAAAATTCTAATTCCCAAATACCTCACCGGGGTTAAGGTAGATGTATAATAAGAGTTTGCATAGCATATTATTATTATATCTAATTTTCTACAGTTAATAAAACCTGTATTAAAAGAGAAAAAAAATCCTTGTGTCCAAATTGGTTTTGACAAGGAAGGGGTGCCAGCTGTCCTGTGTATGAGATTATATGCCTTGATAACACAACATTGTAACAATATTTAAAAATAGCTTAACTAAATGAAAGCGCATAAAATATTTAAAACAGTTAAAGAAAATAGAAAAAAAGGGGGTTAAAATCATGGTTTTAAAATTTAAAATACACCAATATATATTTTTCATAAAATTACAATCAAATTAAAAGAATGCACTTAAATACAACAAGCATATTATTAAACCAAACAAAAAATATCACATCTGTTGCTCTACTCTGCATATATTAAAAAAAGTTGCGAATAAGAATGATTTCATAATTAACTGAAATCAGTTTTAATTTTCTAATGAAACAAAATGGAAAAATAAAGATAAAACATCTGTTCTTCAGATGCTGCACTTCATTTTCTTGTTCTCTTTCGGTGGAGGAGAAATCCTTCACGACTGAGACAATTTTTATTTTTGTACCTTTTCTCCACGTTAAAAAACGACCCTGGTGTCTAACTCTGTCCCGTGGGGAGGCATAGTAAATAGGTACAACAATAACAAAATTGATTAAGGGGAGATAACTAACGAAATCTAAGGGAGATCACTCAAGGAAACCAAAGATTTGTGAAGTTGTTTTGTTAACAATGAAAATTACAATATTAAAGTCAGTTTAGCGTTACAATATTTTTTTTATGGGGCTAGAATTATGGGACTTATGCGCCAAAATTTGCCGCTTATGTATTTAGTATTATATAATAATTTATTTGCTCGCTGGGCTAATATTTTTTATACAATGTAAATTTAAACGGCTAACGTTATGACTATGACAAGCAAAAATGGCTGAATAAAGGGGACAGTTTTGAAAGCCGATTTATCATAATTTTTTTTTTTTTTTTTTTTTTTTTTTGTAGGTTTCCGGCTACTTCATGATTTTATTTGAAAGATTAAAGACTAAAGTTAATTTCCCAAATGGAAAAAAATATTTGTACACGTGAAAAAAAAAATGCTTTCACGGCGAGCTAACCAATTCAGTAGGTGTATCAGAAATTTGGAGGAAATTTTGACACCCCTAACAGAAAACTGCGAATAAAATATAAAAAAAACTCGTAATTTCTCTTTTTAAAGTGGGTTGTTTATTTTCTGTATGGAATATACTTCCAAAATAAACTATTAAAGTTGTTAAAATAATAGAAATATTATTTTTTAAAAAACAGTGTTTACAAAATACCGACGTGCCTTCATGCAGCCATTTTTTTTACGTAATAAAATCAATAGAAGTTTTAAGAGCTAAATATTTTTCAATTTTTAAACTTAAAAAAAAATTTATCAAAATTTTTCTATTGGTGCAATTTTTACGATATTTTCAGGGTCAATGTAAAATTTTATGCTCTTTCCAATAAACCAAATATAATATTTTAGAGAAACGTCTTTTTTTTTTCAAATCCCCCCGTATTTTGAAATGTCTATTAAAATTTTAATAATTAATTTATGTGCCAAAGTTTTATACATTACAAATTGAAGATAAAAGATCAATAAAGAAAATATTCTAATTTAAAAAAAAAAAATAGTTTTTTGGAAATTTACCTGTAAAGTCCAAAGTGTAAAACTTTTTTTTTTTTAAAAACACTTTTTTTTAAATGAAAGCTCATGTTATGCTTACATCGTCAAGTAAATACCAGACGCTGACGGCAAACATTTCTATTTCATTAAATGTTTTCTTTTAGATATTTAAAAAAAAAAAAAAAAAAAAAAAATTAGTTAATAAAGAAGTATTAAAATATATCAATCAAAAATTCATGTATTTCATTAAAAGAATAAAAAAAAAAAAAAAAATTGACGAAGCGGATTTTTTTGTTCTAGGGGAAAAACTTATAAGTGAATGTGCGTTTCCTTTTTAAATACGGAGGATGAAAAATACTAATTTGGTTAACACACACAAAAAAAAAAAAAAAAAAAAAAACATTTATATTCCTTGGACTCATCTGTATTTCATAAATTTCATTTTAGCAGGAGCAACTTTGCGTAAAACACATTGCGAAAATGTGATTTTCTACGACCCTCGCTTTAAAAAAATCCTTTTCAAAAAATACATAAAATTTAAAATATCAATATGGATAAATTCTTAATTAAGGATGGAACTACCCATTTAACAGTAATGCTGGAGTCCCTCAGGGGTCAATCCTAGGCCCAATTCTCTTCCTGATCTACATCAATGACCTCCCTAAACACATACTTAAATCATTCGTTGACATCTATGCTGATGACACGACCATCTACGGCAACACATCAAAGGCTGTAAATGACAAAGTTCTCTCTGATTCTCTCTCCTCTGATCTCGAGCGCATGGTTCAGTGGGGGAAGATGTGGCTGGTTTCCTTTAATGCATCTAAAACTAAACTCCTATCCTTGCATCATCAACGCTCTGATCCCCAGCTGGCATCAATTGTGATGGATGGCTCTCGTCTGGGTGAGGCTCAGGGTTTTGACAAGCTTCTGGGTTTGACCTTTACTCCTGATCTGAAATGAAACACGTACATCAAGTCTGTTGCCAAGGTCGCTGGAAAGATGGTGGGATCCTTCTACCACTCCAGAAGATATCTCACTATTGATGCAATTCTCTATCTATATAAAAGCCAAATACGTCCAAGGATGGAATACTGCTGCCATATCTGGGCAGGAGCTGCTAAAAACAGCCTATCCTGCCTTGACAGAGTACAAAATAGACTTCGTGGTTTAGTGGGGGATGCCCTTTTCTCTACCCTGCAACCTCTCTCCCACAGAAGAGACGTTGCGAGCCTGTCCTTGTTTTATCATTATTTCCATGGCAGATGCTCACCTGAACTCCAATCTCTGGTTCCCCCTCGCCAATCTTTCACGAATAACACCCGTCTAGCTGAATTCACTGTGAAAAATTTCCCCCACTCTATATCTGTGCCTAAATCAAAACGTGGATTCCATGAACAAAGCTTCTTTCTTAGAACTGCACGCCTGTGGAACTCTGTTCCATCTGCCTGCTTCCCTCCGGACTACAACTTGGATGTCTTCAAGTCCAATGTTAACAAATTCCTAATGAACCGCCCCCTTAAGTAAACACTTCAGCAAATTTCCACACTAACGTAATGTACTTGCAATAACCCTTATCCCTGAGTGGCTTCTTCCGGGCCTTGATAAGTGGTGATCACTGTGTAAAAAAAAAAAAAAAAAAAAAAGTGATTTTTTTGGCATTTATAAGCAAGTCAAATGTTGATTTTCTTTATATTTTTTTTTAAAGAAAACCGCTTTAAAAAAAACAAATATTGCATAATTTGCAATTAAACCTGTTATTTTTTTTTAATTTGGTCTTTGCTCCTTTAATTGAAAAAAAAAATTTAGGGTTTGAATTATATTTTTCAAGTAGTTATAAGCTTTGAAAAATAGTAAATTGAATTATTAAAGTTCTGATCTCCGTTTTTAATGGCCACTTTCTGATACACCTACCAATTCAGCTACATTTTTAAAGTTAAATAAATTCATTGTAAAAATCCTTTGAAAGAAAAATAGTTTTCTGGGTCTATTTCAAAGATAATTAGTAAAGTCCTAAAATATTGATATAATTAAAAAAAAAGAAAAAAAAAAAAGAAGTTTTGTAAACATCAACTATACGGAAGCCCTAAATCTGAGATAGTCGAAACGCTGTCATAAAATTAAAAGGAGGTAGGGACTGCTGGTCCCCTCCAACCCCACCGAGACGTGCATCCGTACATTCATATCTTGAACGTTTGTATCATTTTTACCATTTTTTAATTTAATTATTTTTCTATGTTCCTGTTTTTAAATTAAAATTTAAAGTAATTTAAAAAAAAAAAAAAAAAGAAAAAAAAAGTAGAATTATTTTTTGCATGAAAATATTAAATAAACACTTTAATTCAATGATAATATCGGTAGTTCGAGAAATTAATTTTTCTTTGAGTTATATCGAATTTATTAATATATATTTTAGGGACCGTTTTTTCATAATGTTTCTGTAAAAATTAAATCATTTTATTTTTAATTGTTATAATTTATGCTTTATTTTCATAAAAAAAGCAAAAATAAATTAAATCATTTTCTTTTTTACTACAGAAAATAACTTTAGTAAAGGTGTTTTTTGTTTAAACAAAATAATACATTTCCACTAAGATTTAAATAAAAGAAATAATGGATCCATTATATGCCATGATCATTATTTGATAAATACTGAAAACTGCATTAAAATTGGTTAATTTCCTGATTTTTGGTGAATTTTAAGTAAAGGGATGTGGAGGGAGGGGTGTCAAATATTTATACATTTTGAGCATCGGCATTCATTTTGCACATACCTAGTTATGACTAATAACTAAATTACTTATAGGTTATAACATGGACACAAAACCAGAAGGTGAGGATATAAATGCCAATGCATTTTGGCCCTACAAAAAAAAAAAAAATAAAAAAATAAAAATAATCCCTGAGCATCTCCCCTAAGTCAACTACTTCTCAAAGAGAGAAGGTAAAGCCTGGGAAGGTTATATTAGGACCAATCAGAACAGAATCTGATGCCGCAATGGTTCGCTTTGTTAGACTAATTGTCTGGCATGGGATCTTCAAATTTGTAAAAGATCATAAAAGCGACGATTTTGTCAAATTAAAAAATTTGAGTTCATTTTATTTTCATTATTTTTTTTATTTAATGTAGCAATTATTTTAATTATTTAATTTTTAAAAAATAATTTTATAATTTTTTATTTAAATGTTAGAAAATTATAGAATTATGTGATAGTATTAAAAAAAAGCATTTTATATACAAAATAAGATGGCACTTTAAATATCATTAAAAGTTTGAAAATTAAAATAAAATATTTTTGAACCTGATCAGGTCTTTATCAAAAAGATTTGTTTTTAATTTTTTATTAATCATTTATCCTTTGGAAATCTGGTGACTTGTTAAAATAGTTTGTAAGTCACCAGATTTCTAAAGGATAAATGATTAATAAAAAATTAAAAACGAGTCTTTTTGATAAAGACCTGATCAGGTTCAAAGATTTTTTATTTTAATTTTCAAACTTTTAATGATATTTAAAGTGCCATCTTATTTTGTATATAAAATGCTTCTTTTTTTTTAATACTATCACATAATTCTATTTCAAATTAATATTCAAACTTATATTTGAAATAATGACATCTTATAACATTGTCAATCTCTTTGATGTGATAAACTGCATTTTAAAATCCCAATTAGATTTTTATATTTGCAAGAAAAAAAAAAATATGAATAAAAAAAAAAAAAAAAAAAAAAAATGAAACAAGCCTAGCATGCGGGATTCCCCTCCATGTGAAAAATTTGGGGGCAATTTTACCTCTATAATGCTCCCTAGGAGGAGGGTGGGGGCAACCAGAGTTATCCCGAAAAATATGTTCTGGCAAAAATTTACTTTCATCATGACTAATGTTGGTGCAAAATTTCAAAAAATTCAAGGCATGGTTATTGAGAAAAGCGAACAAATAGACAAGAGGGGATGAATTACTAGATTCAATCCCTTTGTTGGGGGGAGGGGCAAAAATTATTAATAAAATTCACTTGACAATGATCTGACTAGGTCGAAAGCTTTATTTTAAAGAAAAAGAAACAAATCGTTTTGGATTTGTCAAATTTCAATATTCATTTAATTTTTTTTTTTTTTTTTTTTTGCATATTTTCAGTACTTTTTTATGATTTATATTGAATTCAACCGATTCTATGGAGTCCCCTAATGGCCAAAAGTTAAGCAACATTACTTGCTCGTATAGTATACTATACTGCTGCCTTTTTTCATGTCAGACTAGTATTAGTTTTAAGAGATTACCCCCCCCCCCATACTCTAGTTAATTGCCTAAAGGAGCTGTCCAACGAATTTTTAAGGAACTAAAGAGGCTCTTGTTGTGCTGGCTTTATGTCCTCACCTTCGAATCCTATAAGAGCAATGCAAATACAAAGTCATTGAATCGCCATAAACAAATCAATGGAAGACTGAATTTCCAAAGTTACACAATACACACCGATATTCAAAATATTTTTTTCGTCTGCAAATCATTTAGTTCATATTGAAAGTGATATTTGACAAATAATTCATTTTCAAATCAGAACAAAACTAATTTTTTAAGCCGTTTATTAAAAAAGGAAAATGGTTTACAAAAACGTTAACACTTTCTAAAAATTAACCAAGCAACCATAACATGAAGTAAAATGTACAAGTTTAAAAAAAAAAAAAAAAAAAAAAGATATTTTTGTTAAGATGTTGATCATGTTTAACAATAAAAATAAGTATTAACATGTTTATATTTTTAGGGTTTTTCAAGCCGATTTACTCTCACGGTTTCGGCCATTTTGTCCTCTGGCTTTCTTTAGTACCTTGCATCAAATTCTAAAATCATTATGGAATTTTGAACCAAGGAGGCTACGCAGTTTCATTTTATTTTATTAAGAATGAAACATCAACTATAAAAAAACAAAGATTACAAAAAAAAATTATTTTCATGATTTGGTTAAGAAAAATTTTTCTTTCAGGTTTGAGAAATAAAAAAATTTCTAAGCCTAGAATTTGGTTTCAAAAATGACTTTATCTTTTCAATTCTATTTTGCTTTTCAATGTAAAAATATTGGATCTGTTACTCATACACACGTCACTAGCACACTACACAAAATCTAGACATTAACAGTCTCCATTTGACACGAGGAAAGATTGGTTATCACAGACATTCATTGTTATAAGAAAGAAAATAAATAAAAATGTGTCTCGCACCAAGGAAGATCAAAGTTTGCCAAAAGATTTGATTCACTTTTTTTTTCCCAATAAATGAAACGTTGGAAAATTTAGTACAATGTAAGATCCAATTTAAATTTATTACATTTGAAAAAAAGTGAACCTTACAATAGCAGAGATGAAGTCATAAACAGTGACAATGTTCATATATATAATCTGGTTACATTAAAATAAGTATAAATCTTGGATCCACTTCAACTTCAATAATCGTATCAAAGTCTTTTTTTAGTCATCACCCCCCCCTACAAGACATTGCCAACTTGGACATAAACGGTTACTATTTGGGAACATGTTTATAGATGAATGAGAGAGATATCCGTTTATATCACATTTAGACTTCTGCATGTCAGTACAGTCAGGGAAGTCGGTATCAGGGAGGAAATTCGAAAATCTAGCATTCCAAGAGAAGAAGCTATGAAGAGAGTATGGCCTCTAGGGACCTAAAGTGAAGTAGAGGATTTTATTGCTAAACTGGTTTGTTGGGAGTATAAGTGCAACAAGTTCAGAGTAAATATCCCATTGATTACTGTACACGCAATAACCCTTATCCTCGAGTAGCTTCCGGGTCTTGATAAGTGGTGATTCCATGTAAAAAAAAGAAAAAAAAAAAAATTCTATTAAAATACTTGTAAAGTAGGCACAGGGATGCAACATTGTGGTGATGGGACAGAGGTTGGAGCTTAGTTGACAAAGTGGGACCTATTAGATTGGAGACTTAATGGACCTTGTACAAAAGGGAGAGACTAGTTTTTGTTTGTTTATTTTTGTTTAACAGCACCTCAACCCTTTTCAGGCTATTTATTGCCAAATCCAGTAGTTTAGAAAAAGGTCTTTATGTTTTGAATATTTATTCATAGGGTTTAGTTGGGTTGCTTTGTAGAGAAAAAAACTTTTAATTTAAAAAAAAAAAAAAAAAAAAAAAAAAGTCTTGTTACTCTCAAAAAGGAAAGTATTTGATTCAAGTCAGGAACCCGAACCTTGGATTAACCACTAAGGAGTCTGTCCTATCAGCAGGCACAAAGTACTGGGACTGCTGTATTGCCATTTGGTGAATGGATTCTGGACCATGCAGTAGTCTCTGGTGGGGCCTCTCGATGCCATACTAGTGGGTAATTGTTACGGCTTTACCTTTTCATGTGCTACAAAAAAAAAAAAAAAAAAAATTTCCTGTCTTATTCTCTCTTACTTTCCCTCTCTATCCTGCTCTAACCAAGTATGCCGACCTGTTCCACAAATCCCAAAACCTCAACATGAAATATCTCCAGAAAAAAACCTCAAATAAACCTAGAACCCCATCTTCCAATGCACCAGGTCTCCTTCTCCAACATCAGGGGTCTACGTTCCAACCTTCCAGAGGTTGAAACCCAATTACAGGAGACAAAACCGGACATTCTTTCGAAGCGAAACTGGAATAGGGTCGACCACTTCTCTAGAGGAGTTCATAATTAACGGATACTCTAACTTAACAGCTAAATCTGATCCCCAAGATCGCCATAGGCATGGAATATGTGCCTACATTAAAGATGGCTTCCCATGTGGCAGGGATATCTCTAGAGAAGATCCTAATTTACCCTATATGTGCTTCCGGGTTGCATTTGTTTACACTACTGCATTTATATTTGCTCTCTATCGGCTCCACAACAGCGGAGTTACTATCTTTAAGAGCATATCTAAGAAAATAGACCACATCCTATCTGCACATCCCTCGACTAACATCCACATCTGTGGTGACTTCAACATCCATAACGTGGAATGGCTGACCCATTCAAATAAGACAGATGATGAGGGGAGGTTTTGTCATGATTTTGCCAATGCTTATGACCTCACTCAGATTATTCGTGAACCCACCCGTGTGCCCGATACTAGTGGTCAATATGCAAGCCTCCTAGACCTTTTTCTCTCAACTTCCCCTGAGCTATGTTCATATTCCGTTCATTCTCCTCTAGGATCCTCCGACCACTCCGTAATATCAGTTAAGATAAAAATGAAATGTAATAAGTCCCCAGACGTACTCCTCCACCGTACTGTATACCAATACTTTATGGCTGACTGGGATAGCTTCCGTACATTCATATCTGATTTATCTCTGCACTCCATGTTTAAAAAGGAAGTGTCCTCTATAGTATCAGATCTGACCGAATGGTTAATTGTAGGCATAGACAGATTCATACCATCTAAAAAATTCCAACAAAAACCTAACAGCCAGCCATGGTTCTCCCCAGAATGTGCTTCTGCCATTGCGCACAGAAATCACTTTTTCCATAACTACCAACGTAATAGATGCACTGAGACTAAAGCTGCTTTCAGGAACGCCAGCAACCACTGTAAAAGAGTAATAAAAAAAGCAAGAGAGCTATATGCCCAGTCTGTTAAATCCAAAGTAGCTGATCAGAGGCTTGGTTCCCATCAGTTTTGGCAAATAACAAATAGGATCCTGAACAGAAGTGTGCGTTCTATCCCAACTATTATCAATGGACCAGAGGTCATCTCATCAGCATCAGACAAGACCAAACTATTTGCAAAGAACCTTGCAGCTAATTCTACCCTATGCGACGAAGGCCATCGACTCCCCATATTTCCTCCTATAACACAGAACACGCTAGGTAACATACAAATATCTGTGCATGAGGTCGCCAAGCTAATCAAGAACCTTGATTCCAGTAAAGCTACTGGCCCTGACGGCATCCCAATTACAGTGTTAAAAAAGCTTCAACCAGAACTTGCTCCCATACTTACGAAACTGTTTAAGCGTTGCCTTAAGGAGAAGTGCTTTCCGACGCCCTGGAAAACCTCATCAGTTTGCCCTGTATTTAAGAATTCAGGTGATAACTCATCTCCCTCTCAGTACAGACCAATAAGTCTCCTGTGTGTTATGAGTAAGTTGCTGGAATCCATATTAAATAGAGAAATAGTCAACCACCTCAGCAGAAATAACCTTAGTGACACAATATGGTTTCTGTTCTGCAAGATCTACCGCAGATGTGCTAACGGTTATACCTCACAGGATTAGTGAATCTCTTGACAATCTCTAGGGCAATTGCTCTTGACATATCAAAGGCCTTCAACAAGGTATGGCATAAGGGCCTACTTCACAAGATTTCCAGCTACGGTATAACTGGAAATGTTTTCTCAATCATTAAATCATTTCTCTCCGATAGGCTCATAAGAGTAGTGGTCGATGGACAAAAATCAGAGGCCTGCAGTATTAATGCTGGAGTCCCTCAAGGGTCACTCCTGGGCCCAACTCTCTTCCTGATCTACATCAATGATCTCCCTAAACACATACTTAAATCATTTGTTGACATCTATGCTGATGACACGACCATCTACGGCAACACATCAAAGGCTGTAAATGACAAAGTTCTCTCTGATTCTCTCTCCTCTGATCTCGAGCGCGTGGTTCAGTGGGGGAAGACGTGGCTGGTTACCTTTAATGCATCTAAAATCAAACTCCTATCTTTACATCATCACCACTGATCCCCATCTGGCATCAATTGAAATGGATGGCTCTCGTCTAGGAGAAACCCCATGTTTTGACAAGCTTCTGGGTTTGACCTTTACTCCTGATCTGAAATGAAACACGTACATCAAGTCTGTTGCCAAGGTCGCTGGAAAGATGGTGGGATCCTTCTACCGCTCCAGAAGATATCTCACTACTGATGCAATTCTCTATATAAAAGCCAAGTACGTCCAAGGATGGAATACTGCTGCCATATCTGGGCAGGAGCTGCTAAAAACAGCCTATCCTGCCTTGACAGAATACAAACTAGACATCACGGCTTAGTGGGGGGGATGCCCTTTTCTCTACCCTGCAACCTTTCTCCCACAGAAGAGACGTTGCGAGCCTATCCTTGTTTTATCGTTATTTCCATGGCAGGTGCCCATCTGAACTCCAATCTCTGGCCCCCCCCCTCGCCAATCTTTCAATTTTCGTCTAGCTGAATCCACTGTCAAAAATTTCTCCCACTCTTTATCTGTGCCTAAATCAAAACGTAGATTTCATGAACAAAGCTTCTGTCTTAGAACTGCACGCCTGTGGAACTCTGTTCCATCTGCCTGTTTCCCACCTGACTACAACCTGGATGTCTTCAAGTCCAACGTAAACAAATTCTTAATGAACCACTCCCTTAAGTAAACACTTCATTAAATCTCCACACTAACATACTGTACTTGTAATAACTCTTATCCCTGAGTGGCTCCCGGGCCTTGATAAGTGGTGACCACCGTGTAAAAAAAAAAAGAAAAAGAAAAAAGGCAGTTGTTTTCGAAGATGTTCTTCAGATTGTTGGATTTAAGATATTGTTTTCTAGCATTATCAATGGTTCTACATTTCATGAAAATGTGTTTAATGGTGCAAGTTTCTTGACAGAATGAGTGTTGTAGTTGTTGCTCTTGTTTCATTATGTAGGAGTGTGAATTTTGTATGACCAATATGAATTCTGGATATGACAACTTGTTCTTTTCCTGATATTCTGGTACTTGATTTCCATTCTTCCAGAATGGGTTTAATTTGGTATAATTTGTTATTTATGTTGTTGCCATTTTGCATAAAATAGTTGATTGATTTTGGGTTTAAAGTCAGTATATGCAATGTTTGTTTCAGGGTTCAGGTTTAAAGCTGATTTGGCTCTTTCATTTCCTTTTGTTCCGATGTGATTTGGGATCCAGCATATAATTATTCCTTTGTGTTTAGATAAGGAGTGGATTCTGTTTAGGAGTTTGATTTTTAGAGCGGTTTCAAGTTTATTATTCAGTGATGTTAGTACAGAAAGTAAATCTGAGAGTATTAGGAGTTTATGTTTATTTTGTTCTAAAATGTTGAGTGCGAGGTCAGTGGCATATGTTTCAGCAGTAAAAAATAGAGCTTTCTGTTGGAAGGGCCCCCTTTTTTTTTTCTTTTATTTTAGGGTTGTCTCATTCGATACAGTGGAACATACCACACTACTGTGGTCTTTGAAGCCATTGGTAAAAATGTGTAAATGATCAGGGTATTTCAGGAAGATATCACAGGCTTTCTCTTGGTAGGTATTAGGAGTTTTTGCTTTTAAGAGTTCATTTAATTTTAGGATGATGATTAGGGCTTGGGGTTACTGGCCGATTGATCAGATCAGACCTCTCCGACAGCTCGTCTAGCCAAAGTAAGAGTCAAAGTAATGTGTTGTAGTGCCTAGATTGCTATGCAACCAGTCTAGAACAGCTCAATCACCAGGATCACGTTTTAAAGAGTTACGAGTAGTAACCCATGGCTAACTGGTTGCCTCATGGAGGAATTTTTACCCTCTGCAGGGTGGAGGGGGCGGTCAGCTTATTCTGGTGTCCTAGCAATAGAGAGAGAAAAAAAAAAAAAAAAAGCAAACGTCCATAGTTTTGTAAAGATACAGCCTATCATACAAATAACTGATTATTCAAACATCAATACACTATACGCCACTCCAAATTGGGTGCTTATTTAGAATTGTACTTATAAATACAGAAAAATCATTGATGTATGTATTCGTCACGGAACAAGGTCATATTCCAAAAATCATATAAGTAGGGGTTTTTTTTTGTTGTTGTTAAATCAAATTTTATGATTTATAGTGATTAAAAAGTGTTAATCATTTTGAAAAAACAAAAACAAAAAATGTTTCGAATCGAATTGCCGCCCTTGAATTTTAGCAAAATTCAAAATCAACATAGCTGCTTCCAACCTCCTGGCTTAGTCATAAAATGATGTTCTATGATGAGTACAAAGATTTTTCTGTATTTTTTTCTTTTTTAACAACTAATAAAAAATAAAAAATTTTTTAAAATTAACAGAAACTGCCACTTGAATATTTCAGAAAGTATCGCCTCATCTAACATCTTGTTAGTGTAAATGACATTGAAGATGTCAAAGATTAAAATTTGCTAATTCAAACAAAACATTAGAATTATCTCCCTTGATCTATGAACAAGATTGTAATAAAATAGTTCTGCTTTGTTGATATAGATTTGTACATGAAAGTTTTAGATACTAAAAGTAAATAGACATTCACCAAATATAAGAAAATCGGGTGTTTGTAGACATGTACCGGTGATAATATATTTAATATACTTACATATCGAGCAAAAAAGGTATATCTACATAAAAAAAAAAAAAAAAAAAAAAAAAAAAAAAAAAAAAAAACTAAGGGAAAATTATAGAAAAGAATTTTAATTGAAAATATCAGTTTCATTCTATATTTTGGATCAAGATAAAAACTAAGGACCCCAATGGACTGAGAAAAAACAAACGGTCAGATATCGATCAACACCAGTTTGATCTTAATCTTCACACACGGCCTCTAAACAAATAAAACAACAGACTTGTTCATTTTTCGTGACTAAGATTTATCTACGTAGAGCAGGGTTTTTTTTTTTTAATTTTTAATATACATAAACATTTAATAAAGCTATTTAAACCAAATACAAGCTAAGTTTTTAATGTAAAAAACAAAAAACAATGCAATACGTGTAAAAAAAAAAAAACAAAAAAAAACATGGCAACCAATGAAAACAATAGGATTGTATAATAAAGATTTTAATATAAAAACTATTTGTTGGTGACAATTTTAAAGGTGATATTCGTTCAAAGCAATGCCAAATACTTGTAAAAATATCCAACTTTTAAAAAAGGTAAATATTTAGTTGGTAGTTTATTGCATTTTGACCCAAAACTTTAAATCAAACTTTAATGGCTAACATTTTGGGGAGGAACAAGCTTGCCAAAATGAGGCACTCTGGATTAATATTTCTATTAAAAAAAAAAATCTATTTAAATATATTTTGTTTAAATATGTTTCGTTAAAAACTTACCTTGGATTTAGTTTAAATAGTTTTATTAGAGAGTAAAGAGTTTTGTAAATATTTTTTTTTATTTAAATTAAAAAAAAAAAAAAAAAAATGCTTTGTACAGCCGAACACGTCTTATTTTATATTTGTTTACAGAGGTTCTTAGTTTCTGAAGATCTAAGTCAAACCAGTGATCGATTGAAATCTGTCCTTTTGTTTTTCTTGGTCGATTGGGGTCCTTATTCTTGTCTTGATCCTATATTTCAAATTCTCCATTGGCACAAACATTTTACGTTTAATTTAGAAGAGTTATGGAAAAAAGGAGAACCAGGGAGACAAGTCAGTTATTTTAAAAAAAAAAAATAAATAAAAAAATTTAAAAAAAAAAAATGTAAAATGCAAAAAAAAAAAAAAAAAAAAAAAAAAAAAAAAATGTAAAATTCATTTGTGTCAATAGAGAAGTAAAAATATACGATAAAACATTAAAATTCTCTATAATTTTCCAGACTTTTCAGTGGTCTAATTTTGCAAACTATGCAATTATATTAAAGAGTTTTCCTTTTAACTTATTTTGAAATATATTACATCTAGAAAATGAACAGTTAAACTAACGTAATTGTCTTTCGATCTCCGATTGCATTGGAGCAGTCATCAAATAACTTTATAAATTCTATTTAATTTGGTTTTGGAGATTTTTATGTGTTGAGACGATATATCAGAGTCGGGGAAAATCTGAAGTTTTGTAGTTATGTGCCTATTTTCTGATGCCAAAAACAATTCTTTTATTTATTTTTTTTATATTTGACTTTAAAAAAATCTTCCATTGCTGGTAAGTAATGATGAAATCAATATTTATTGATTTTAAACTAAAATCTATAGATCACCTCCCACAAGAACATTTTCACGTTTAAGAAAATATACTCATTTAACATGTGTTTATAATAATCGGGAAAAAATAGCTATAGTTAAATATTTAGAGATTTATAAAACCAAAAAAAGTTGGAATCAGGGAAAAATATTAGAATTGTCGCATCATTAATATATATATATATATATATATATATATATATATATATATATATATAAAAAAGGTATTTGTACAAATATGTAAACATACCATCTAAATTAACCGGTTATGAATTTTAAACAGAGCAACTAGGCATAAGGAGTCCAAATGTGGATTATATTTAATTTAGTTTTATGGAAAGGGGAGAGGGAACTTAAAAAAATTCTGATTTTGATGGAATTTTAATAGATATCAATAAATATTTCCAAAATCTCAGTTATTTGGGGATGAAAACAAACTTTGACATGTTATGGTCTTTGGTGTAGTTTCAAGTGAGGGCCACATCATGCCACCTCACATCTTCAAAATCAGCTTGAAAGTCAATACCAAAGTGTACCTGGATGTGCTGAGGAGTGTGGTGATCCTCTGGTGCAATTAGGTTGCCGCTGGCAGACCCTGGGTATGACAACACAACTCGGCACTGGCCGTCCAAAGAGATCCGGGCTTAGATTCAGAAGTGCTATGAATTTGAACCATTCTCTCAATGGGCCCTCCTCCTCCTGACCTACTTCGTTAAGTCATACGTCGAGAACATCACCAACATGACCTCCCACAACACCAAAGCCAGCCTGAGTTCCTGCCATCCGGTGATCTCTCGCTGGTGCTTATAGAAAAGGCATGCTCCCAGTTCCAGACCAGTATTGAGGTGGTGATTGAGGCTGAAGGTGGCTACATTAAATAGATATTAGCTCTACTACATAATCAAGTTTCCTGAATTGATTTTTTTTCAAAAGTCTTAAAATAAAATTCTAGTGTTATTTTTTTTTAGAGCGACAAATTTATCTCACCCTGTACTTAAAATACCATATTAATCACTATTAGTAACTATTCTAAAGTTTTGTACAACACATACCTAACTTTTATATAGAGACATTCTATCTAAAAAATTCAAATTAGATGAAACTAATTTTTGATAACCGCCAATCCAATATTTTCCACAGATTTCAAAACACTTCATCTAGTATTAATAGGATCCAATTGCAGATTCCAAAAGATATTACAGTCAATAAAATTTTACAACAAATCCAATTGCAATATTAATTTTGTATTTAAATTTTTATAATGTATCTTGCAATAGACATCTATAAACAGCAAATCTTAATTTTAAAAAAAATATGGGGGCTTAGAGATGGGAGGTGTACATAAAGTTCTCATTTCTTTTAGAGTAATGCCAAAGAGTGCGATAGCCAATGTAGAATAAAATGTGGAAAAAAAAAAAAAATAAAAAAAATAAAAAATAAGAGGCATCAATCCTAGATCTTGTGAATCAGTTTTCTTTTGCTTAATTATCTAAAGAGGGGAGGAGAGGTGTTGCCCGGTCATTAAAAAAAAAAATAAAATAAAATTTAAAAAATTAATAAATTTTCTAAATAAAAGGAACTTGGGTGCCAGCAGAGAAACCAAATTTTCTAAGCACAAATATATATATAAAAAAAAAATAAACGACTGCTGGGCTCCAACTTGCATAACTTAACACAAGAATACAGGCATTATCTTGCAAACTTACCTTTTTAAAAACGTAAAAAAACAAAACGACAGTTTGCACATGCATTTTGCTAACAGCATCGAAAGCAAGGTTTTTATCTGACCCCCTTCAAACAAAATGACATTTCTACACAAAATAATCGATTTTTTTTTCCAATTTTTCTGTTATAACATTATCATGTTCGTGCCTGCTTGATACGGATAGCAAGTTTTTAGCAGACATATGCATACAGACGTTTTCCCTTTATATAAGGGACTAGTGGGGGGGGGGAATTGGGTGCCATCAGCCAGAATGGAAACTAAAATTTCTAAGCAATAGACAAACAAAATTTTTCTGGTTGTGAAATAGAAGGGGGGGGGGTAAGTGCACTTTAATTTGAAAAACAAAAGATATGGTTAAAAACATGTCCAAAAATGTATCAAACTTTGGTGCTATTGTTTTTTTTTCTCTTTGCAAAATTCAATCATGTTCTGCAAAGGCTAAAACAAAATTTTCATAATATAAAAATAAATTAAAGAAAAAGAAACTTAAAGCATAAAACTTAGGAAAATTATAGGATTTGGCATTAAACAACCCTAAAAGTGTTGATAGGACAAACTAAAGACAATTGGATGTTACTATTATTAAAATTTGAACAGTAAATGTAAAGCTTATGAATATACGTTCTTGCAGCATACAGTTACTGTAAGTCAAATATCTTATAGCATACATTTATCATAAGAGACAGTATTGCAGCTCATATGGCTAGTCAACCAACTGAGTTATGAACTGCTCCATCAAGTTTTCATCTTCAAACACCACAGGATTTAAAAATCAAGATTTGAATTCTGAAGCACATTACTGAAAGCAGATTCATATCTTTGGTGATCTTCAGTTTTATTTTGAAATCTGCATGCTTTTAATAATGCAACTTCATGCAACCCTTTTCCATTAAAAGTCACTGAAAATATTTACGTATTTGTCGTTAAAGAGGAAATATTTTATAACCATTTACAAGTCCAGTATAAAGATACATATTACAAAGCAGGAAACAAAAAGAGCAAAAGAGCAACAAGAGCAAATAAAAAATAAAAGGCAACAAAGATTAAAAAAAAAGGCAACAAAGAGCAAAAAAAAGGCAACAAAGAGCAAAAAAAAAGGCAACAAAGAGCAAAAAAAAGGCAACAAAGAGAAAAAAAAAAGGCAACAAAGAGAAAAAAAAAGGCAACAAAGAGAAAAAAAAAAGGCAACAAAGAGCAAAAAAAAGGCAACAAAGAGCAAAAAAAAGGCAACAAAGAGCAAAAAAAGGCAACAAAGAGCAAAAAAAGGCAACAAAGAGAAAAAAAAAGGCAACAAAGAGAAAAAAAAGGCAACAAAGAGCAAAAAAAAAGGCAACAAAGAGCAAAAAAAAAGGCAACAAAGAGCTAAAAAAAGGCAACAAAGAGCTAAAAAAAAGGCAACAAAGAGCAAAAAAAAAAGGGCAACAAAGAGCAAAAAAGAAAAAAGGCAACCAAGAGCAAAAAAGAAAAAAGGCAACCAAGAGCAGAGAAAAAAAAAACAAAGAACAGAGCTAAAAAAAAAAAATAAATAAAATAGCAGTGTGAAATCTTCATGAAATTATAATTTAAGGATGCCTATTATGTATGTCTGTGATTGGAATTAGTTTTTCAGTGACCTATCAAAAATGCATATGCAGAATATCCCTCCTCTTCACAACATTAGGTTTTCAAAATTCAATTAATTTAAAAGCATTTTCAATTATTCAAATTAACATTCTCATCCTCATTATTTTCACAACATTTTAGCCAATGTAACGAACCATCTTCAGGTGGTACATATTTTTTTAACTGAATAATTTAATCAAGAGTAAATTGACCTTATTCCATCAACAATAACTAGGTAAAAATACTTGTTTTTAGTTATTACCTGTAGTAAGGACTGAACCATTAACCCCTAGAACTGATTGACAATCAACATATGAATTTTGGGAGCTTGAAACCTAACATTGTTTAGATGCATAGAGTATTCCCTTACAAGCTAGAAGATTGAAATTCAATCCTTGGTTTAATCATACAAAAGAAAAAAATTATTTAATGTCTTCTTAAAGTTCTAAATTTTTAGATGAGGGCCGATTGTTTACATTACTTGTATTGATCGGACTATTGTTCTCATCTTCAGTGTTAGTTGGGCAACGTTTCAGTCGGATTGGCCTCCGACATGTTGGTTGCTGTTTGGGGGAGAAAAAAAAAAAAAAAAAAAAAAAAAAGTTACTTGCTCTGTAGATATTTTTGTATTATTTGAGTCTGATTTCATATTTGTGGAAAAGTTGGTTGCCAAAGAGGAGGCAATTCTAATAAAAATCGACAGGGATTATCTCCCTTCCATTGCCAAAATTTTAAGGGTATGTAATGTTTTTTCTAAAATTAGAATCTCCTAAATGCTATTAATCACTAGGCTTGGTCTGCTTAGTAATTTTTTTTTTTAGCATATGTGCTGCCTCCTTGAGTCGCCTGACCCTCCACCTTGCATCCCTGTCAATTATTTTGACCTCGTTCCACAAAGGGAAGAGTGTTCTTCTCCCCCCCCTCCCCCCATATGTGATCAACTAGTGCCAACTTTTCGATCTCTTCCCAGGTTACAGTTTTCCAGTATTCTTCTAAACTTACCTTCAAGGGGCAACCGGTCTTATCTTTGTATAGTTTTCCACATTTGTATGATATATATATCAGTTTTTTGTCATGATACTTTTGTACCAGTGATTAACTGCATTTTAATGCTCTTTTGCTAAACACTGAACATTACAGATGATCAAGGATAAGTGGAGCAATTCAAGTAAAAAAAAGTGATGCTCTTCTCTACATCTGTATAGTAACCAATGGAAAGGTAACCTTTGAATTACCCTCAACTAGTTGACTACTAAGAATAAAATAATTAACACTTCTACCTGGCCATGGTTGACTGAAGCAGCACAAACTAGCGCTGCAGATTAAAAGATTTAAGTTTCCGTTAAAATTCCATTTAGGTTCAGAGTTCAAAGATTACAAATTTCAAAAAGATGCGCTTAAAAAGTTCAGCAATTAAAATCGGCTGAAATATTGAACGAAAATAACCAAGATGAGAATAGTAGTTTAAATAATCTAACTTATCAATCCTTATCTCAAAAATTCAGAAACAAATTATTCTTACCAGAAAATTTAATGAACATGTCATTAAATTACCTGAAATGTAGTAAGTTAGAAATTTTACTAACCGTATTCCACAGGCATTGCATAATGGGGTTCCGTCTTCAGCATCTCGCCACAAGGGAGTTTTTTTTGTGCCACAGGAGTTGCATATTTTTGCTGAAGAAAAATTTCAGTTTAAAAATTTTTTTCAAATTTCAAAATTTGATTTTGGGTGTTGAAGTAATCATTAATTTTCTGGAGGGGGGGGGGGTTTACATTACTATACCAAAGACTGATAAAAAAAAAAAAAAAAAAAAAAAAAAAAAGTTTAAGCTATTTCATATCTGCAGACAACCAACTTCCTTTACTCAGACACTGTACAACTTTCTCCAATCTACATGTAAGGATGTACCAACCAACCCCAACGAAGCGACACTAATCCTAGACAGGTTGAACCGGTTTGCCCTAAAGGAGGAAGTTCCATGGTAGTATGAAATTCACAAGTAGTTTCCAGTCACATGTACATCTCCGTCAGAGGAAATGACGTTAGGTGTTTTGCAGCTCTTGGAAGGAGGTGTCAACGATCTCCCACATACAGTGCCTAGAATTCCCAAATAGTCACCCATCTAGTACTGACTAGGTTCAATGTTGCTTAACTTTGGTGATCTTACAAGAACCAGGGTGTCAACATGGTTATGCCATATTTACACAAGGTTTTAAGTTCCTTTTGTTTGACAAATGTTTTAGTTGTTACAAATATTATAAAAGTTGGTTTTGATTATCTATACCAAGATTCCTTTATTTTTTCCTGCTTTCCAGCTGAAAAGCATATCATGTTTACTATTTTCCGAGTCAATTTCTTTAGATGAGCATTGGGGCTATAAGTGTTAATGGAAGTAACGTTTTTTTGCGATTGGATTTTTATATTTACATACGAAAATAAATAGATTTTTTAACAAACTCCACAGATGAGAGTTAAAACAAAATTAACTTTAACGTCTTCTGTTGACATTTATATATCTAAAAGATAGTGTTACTTACAGGCCTCCATACTTTTTTGGAAAAAAAAAAAAAAAAACGCCAGAAAATAAGTATCACCCTCTTTCATATTAAATAAAAACAATTTTTTTTTTTTTTTAGGTCGATTTTGTATTTGTAATTTTTATTATTATCTCAAGACTCTTATATTCTATTATATAAATATTTTTTTAATATTGGAAACCCGATATAAGAAAAAAAAAAAGAAATCTTTGTTTAAACTTCATATCACATAATATTTGAATTTAATATCATTTAAAACTTAAATTTTTTAGAATTATGTTTTTTTTTTGTAATTCAAATAATTATATTACAGAGAAAAATTTTTTTTTTAATTATCAAGAAAAAGTGTTTATTTTTTTAACATAATATTGATTTTATGTCCAATTTTATTTACAACTTTAAGGTAAGTGAAAGAAATAATGGGATTTTAAAAATATATAAAAATAACTTCATTATTTGATCTTTTCAGCTTTCAAAAATGTTGAAATTTTTATCGACCTATATTTACTTGAATGCCGAACAAGTCAATTATTAAAAACTAAAAAATGTTTCTCCTATTTAACGAAACCTACTTTTATTGTGTAAGTTTATTTAGTAAGGAGTAAATATCAAAAATTTCAAGAAAATACGGCAATTATTTGATTTTTGCTAGATTTTTAAAACATGGGTATATCTACAGCTTCAAAAACGTCACTATATAGGAACATTGTTTTAAAGAATCAATAATGTAAACACTATTTTTGTCTCGCATTTCCATTATTTTTGTATGCTGTAAAAATTTTTTTAAATAAGTTGCACATGCGTGGTCTTCCTCTGGTGCTGCATGTGAGATGACGCCACAAAAAATAGTGAAGAAATGATGAATGTGAGAAGGGCCAACCTTGCCTTCACATTTTTGCCAAGTTTCAGAAAAATACAATGGATGGGGCAAAAGTTATGGGGTAAAAAGTGTCATTTTTTGCAATTTGGGGGGCATTTGTGACCCCCTTTTGAGCTCCTGGGAATGCCGAAGCCTAGTCAAAATGGACAAACGATGCAGTTTCACACCTTAAAACATGTATATTTGAATTCAGCACTATGGAAAACCACTATATAGACATGCATATCAGGTTCTTGAGTAATATGAAAAAAGATCTCCAAACAGGCACGTTTTTTAGCCCTAAAAGTCCCAGAGGGATGCGAACCAGAATTTTGCCAGGGTTACCCATACTGAATTTACATTAAGAACAATGGCCTCTACATTTTGGCCAAGATCAGGAAAATCTAATCGATAGATCAAATGCTATGGGGCAAAAAGTGTCATTTGGGGGCATTTTTGACCTCTTTTGAGCCCCTAGGGATGACGAATCCCAGTGTAAATGGATAACGGTACAGTTTCAGGCCTTAACACATGTATATTTGAGTTGATCAAGATGAAAAACCACTATATAGTCAGACATATCAAGTTTTTGTTGAGAAATATGAAAAAAAGAGCCACAAAAAGAGGCGTTTTTAGCACTGAAAGTCCCCAGAGACGCAAACCAGAATTTTGTCAGGGTCACCCATACTGGATTTATATTAAGAACAATAGGCTCCACATTTTGGTTAAGTTTTAAAAAAATCTAATGAATGGATCAAAAGTTATGGGGCAAAATGTGTCATTTTGGACCATTTTTGACCTCTTTTGAACCCTTGGGGGCGCAACGGGAATTTTTGTAAAAAAAATTTTTTTTTTTACTGTGCACATTTATTTAATGAAATAGAATTTGTAGCAAAATTTCAGGAAAAACTAATGGACGGTTATCTGGCAATAGTCCGGACTAACGGATGCATGGAAGCCACTGAAAATATAGGTCCCTCTGATAAATCAGGGGGACCAATATTAGCAGTTTGTTTGAAGCTTCTTTTAAATGGCAAAAAGTTAGGATGTTAATTTAAATTAAATTACAATTGCATCATGTTGCATACAGCAAGGATTAAAACTAGTGCAGGTTGGCGGTACCTAATGATAGTCTTCAAGTCCAAGATGAGCCGTCCCCTTAAGTAATCCATTTTACCAAATTTCCACTACTAACAATTATTACAACATTGTCCCATTGACTAATGTACACTCATTAACTTATCCTGGAGTAGCCTCCATGCCTTGATAAGAGGTGACTTTGTAAAAGAGCTTTTCTAAGTGTGAGCCAATCAAAACCGCCAAGTGGAATGATACAAGTTATTGGACTACTTAAACCAGATAACAGAATCTGGTCAAAAAGACAAATGTGCCCTAGACTTTTACCATCAAGGTGGCAAATCTTGGAAATAACAAATTCCTTCATACCTCCACAAGAAAATAAAAATACTGATCAACTATAGTTTTAGGCAGGTTTCCGTGGTTTGCACGGTTATGTCTTATGGACACTTTAGAATCATAATTTGTTTGAAGAAAAATTATGCAAGTGGCTACCCTTCCTGATAACAAGGCCTCCAAAAGGAGGAGTACTTTGCCGAGACACCATCGCACCAGGGTTTTTCATTAACTGGAGTTTTGTGCTCGTCAGGAATACAATCATCCACAACCATTCCCTCACTTTTGTTGGATGCCACATGAACTACTGCTACCCATGAGAATAACACGATTCTTTATCGAGGTTTACTCCTCTAGATTAGCCATGTTCTATATATGCCTATAAATATTAAAAGGGGTTACCTCTTTTAGAGTGTGATTCTTGCCACACGGATGGTCATTCACTACAACTGTAAAATTGGCTATTTTACACATCAGATAGTGCCGGATGCAGTTATTCCAACCAACAAGATGACTTGCAAAAATGGTGATAAGGGGGGGGGGGGGGAACTGCCCAGTTGAGGGTGAAGGAATTAATGTTTTTAACCAATTTTTCGATATTTGTCATCTGAAAAGTTGAGCTTCAAAAGGATACCGATCTTGTGAAAAATTTGTTGGCACTGTTGAAAGTTTTAGGCAGACATATAAACAAACATACATACATTTAAACAGACAGGTGAGATTTATGTAATAAACTAGCAGGGGGTACCTGGCGTTGCCCGGTGTTTTGTAGGTGTGTGTTTTTGGGTAAATGAAAAAAAATCGTTGGCCGGGTGTCCCGGGTGTTTGTTTAAAAAAAATAAATAAATAAATAAATTAAAAAAACAAAAAAAAAAAAAACAAAGCTTTGACATACAGTTGGAAAATAAAATGTGAAAAAAAAAAGGTGTGACGTTTAATGGTAGGTGCCCGTATTTTAAGAGTTTAATGACATCAACTGAGTGCGGGACAGTGTTTTATTTACCGCGAGTCTGTTCGCTTCTTTTTTTCTTTTTTTTTTTTATACGAAAAAGCTTAATGCCCATGCGGCGATCGAAAATTGTCGGATATTTATCTTTTCAAAGTCGGGCAAATTAAATAGGCAGGCTACCCCGGTTGTTAACTCGTAATATCATTTAGGTGCGATATAAAAAGTTTTAAGTTGTGAGGCGACCGATCGGTTCTCGGAAAAAAGCCTTTCTTGGACATACATGAAAACGCACACACAAACATTTTCGCTTTTATATTTATAGATTAAATCATTATGCATGCCTTCAACATGGCATAATCATGTTGGCACACCAGTTCCCGTTAGATCCCTAGTTAAACAATGTTGAGTGATCAGTATCGAATAGGTGACCATTTGATAATACCAGAGGCTGTATGTAGAAAGACGTCGACACCTTTCTGTATGAACCCAACGTTGTCATCTTCCCTGACAACGATATACATGCAACAGGGGACAACTTGTTAATTTTGTAATCCCATGAAACTTCCTCTTTTGGAGAAGGCCGGTTCAACCTACCTAGGGTTAGTGGTACTTCGGTCAGATTTATGCCTTTTGGATCAATAGATTTATTAACATCTACAGCAAACCATAATTCACTACAGTTTAAGAACATCAGATACAACCTGCAATGTTCTAAAACAAGCTAACAATTATTGTAACAAAGATATTTTATAAACCCCCCCCCTCCTCCAAAAAAAAAAATAAAAATAAAATAAATAAATAAAAAGATGGATGGAATAATGCATTGTTAACACTTACATAGACTTTCAAACGACTCATTATGGGCCTGCTTAGAATTGGTTTTCGGAGAATTGTCCAAGTCTGATCCACTAACAGAGTCCGTATCATAGCAAGGTCTTTGGCAACGAGGCTTGCGTTTTCTTAATTTATAATTCCTGAAAACAAACAAAGTTCTTATTACCATGTTCAGTTAAAATATAATTAAGGGACCAAAAAAAGATTTAGGATTGCTTTATGTCAAATTGATAAAAAAACCATTAGCCATCTTTAAACAAAGAGAAATATGCTAGCTAACTAGGAACGCCAACATGACATGTTAATAATATTAAGTTATCGTTCATCACCAAGTTAGCCTCTTTCTTGACTTGTTTGGATGGCAATTATTTTCTCAACCTAATTTTACTTTCAGCGTTTTACATGCACAATGAAACTTGACAAGTTTGTTTTTTCTGAAATATGGTTTAAGTAAAATATATAAATTAGCTATGAGTAATGCTGAAACCTATTTAATTTAATGTACATTGAACGAAAATAAAATAAGGAGTTAAATAGAAATGGCAGAATGCCTGTTTTTATTTATTTGGGAAATGTTTAACAATTTATTAAATAAAAAAAAAATTTTTTAAAAACCTTTAAAACTTCGACATTTTTATTTTAGACTATGTAAATTCAAAATTATTTTATATGGTAAATAAAACCATGTGCTTAAACAATAAAAAAAAAAAAAAAAAAAGAAAATCTATCATCACTAGAGAAAAACAGGAGAGAGGTGAAAAAAAAAAAAAAATAATGGCAAGTTGTCTTTTTTTTTTTTTATTTATTTTTAAAAACAGCTAACTTCCCCACAGAGACAGAAATTCTTTTCACTACATACACGTAGTAAATGTTTTCCTGTTCAAGACGGTAAACATACATTTTGCAGTTGACAACCTGAAAAAAGATCATATCAATAAAATAACTTCAAAACAATATTAACAAAATTGTTGAAAAATTAGCCATTTTTTTTTTTTTGCCAGAAACGCGAGTAGAAACAAAACCAGCTTTCAAGTAAGTTGGTGTGATTGTTTTACAGCATATCAACCCTTTTCAGGTTATTTAATGCCGAATCCCGTAATTTAAAAAAAAAAAAAAAAAAAAAAAAAATTATGCTTCAAGTTCTTTACACCTTCACATATTTATACACGATGTTTAATTTGATTGCTTTGTAGAGGAAAATCGTTTTTGTTTTTGACTTTGCAGAATGATCGAGTTTTATAAAGGAAAAGGAATAAAAAAACAAAAGAAAACGTGTCAATGTTTGGTGTATTTAAGGTCAGGAAGCCAATATCAAACAGCCCAATTTGGTAGCATCAGCTTTCAAATAATTCGATATCAATCACTGAAACGAGAAGGTAAGTGTTTATGGAGGTTAAAGAAAATTCCTGAAAAAAATAAATAAATACAAATAAAAATAAAATAAATAAAATATAAAAAAAATTAAAATAAATTAAAAAAATAAAATCTTACTTGAGTAATGGTATCATTTTTACTTCAACTTTTCCATTAATTATTTTTGTCTGCCGTGTAAATGAGATTCCTCGAAAATTAGGATCAACTTTTGGAGCACTTCTGCAGGGATTGGCTTCCCGTCTTCTATTGGTTGTAGTTGATGAACAGAAAACGGAAACAGAAGATTTTATGGTGGGTGACTTGGACATTGCAAAGAAGTCAACAGAATTGTCTAGCAACTTTAGAGTCTTGTCTTCATAAGTTTCACTTGACCAATTCTCTTGTTCTTGAGAAACACTTTGAGAAAGTATTTGTCCTAATCTGAAGAAATACAAATCAAATATACAAAAATATTAAACGGTCTCAGAGTCAAAAATGTGAGAAACCATCCAGATTTTAGTTTGAGAAATTACACAATACTCCAATAGTTTTCATCTTTTTATTTTTTCTTTTGAGTACTATATAAAAAAAAAAAAAAATTGACATTGACAAAGCGAAAATGTGTGTATTAGTCTTAGATGCTAAGGTCTTAGAAAGTAAAATAGCACATTCCTTCAGCTTAAGCCTCAAAGGCCCATCTTGCTTAAAGAGGCACACAGATCAAATTGACTGCCAACCCTCAGAAAAACAAACTGCTTGAAGGCTGGCTATGACTTCTGATCTCCTGGAATATATGCACCTTTGACCAGAAATTCTAGACATCTGATCTTATTCTTGGTCATCCCCATTCGACCACTCAGAAGGACTACCCTGATGTCCAATAAAGATAACAGCTTGACAGTATCCACTCAGAAGTGCTTATCTGCAGGCTATTTAGAAACATGACTTTTCTCAAGTAGTGTGAGCTCAGCATGATCCCCTACTTAATGAAGCCCATATTTCAAACGAAGAGAAATTTCTGTGTGGCCTAACTGCTATTTTCAATTTCTTCTGTACCCCTATCCCTTTTATCTTAAACACTAACGGGGCTACCCAACATTGCTCAGGTGAGAAACACCGGAGGGGGGGGGTCAAAAAAGTTTTGATATGTAGGTAGCATCGAACCCGAAGACCTGAGGTGAAGTTGGAAAATAAAATGTGTGAAAAAAAAAAAAAAAAAAAAAAAAAAAAAACATGACACGTTAACCAATCGGCCAGCAAGAAAGAGTTACTGAAAGACGTTTGAATTTATTTAAGTAGGAAGAGAATTGACAGGTACGTGCACCTAATGACTTAATGAGATCAAGTGGAAAGCATGGAGTTAACATTTTCTGCGAGCGTTATGACGACGTAAGCAACAGGTAGTCAGCAGTTAACATTTTCTGCGGAACAGTTTTTAATGAGTTCAATAACTCGGTTTGTGTGTTTTTACCCAACTTGGGGGAAAATCAGCTCCCTATTTATTAGGGGACTATCCAGACGAAAGCAATTGTTTGATATGACGCTAAAAAGCCGACATTGACCAAACGTTTACATCGCTTTCCGGAGACCACCGGGGAGTGCCGAGTCGAATAGAGTTTCGCTTTTTTATACTGAAAAGCGAAAGATACCCATGACGATCTAAAAATCTGGAAAAATTAGCACGTGAAAGTCGGGCAAATTAAATACACACGCGACCCCCGTTCGTAACTCTTAGATATTATCATTTAGACAGCATATAAAAAGTTTTAAGGAATGAGCCGACCGGGAAGTCCAGCGAAAAAAGCCTTTTTACAGACATACACAAAAAGCGAACATACATACACACATTTTCGCTTTTATATATGAAGATTTCATCTGCATCAAATCAGTCATTCACATGCACCACTAAACCTGCAACAAGTGCATGTTTACATCACTAAAGAAATTCATATTAAGGTGATGTCCAATGAACTAAATTAAATCATAAATGGTAGGAAGAACTAATTTTGGATTAATCATTAAAATCTAAGCAATTGGGTGAAGTGATCCTTCAAATGCTCTCTAAATCATTCACAAACCTCCCAAGTGGAACAGCCTGACTTTCCAAACGTATCTATTCAAACTGATACAGTTCTTCCTGATGCTTATCTGCATCTAAGTTCACGGCATAGTCAGTTACCTTTTTTGTGTAAACTACTTTAAATAATGTTTACTAGCTTCTTGTTGATTCCCCTTAGCTAGTTTAAGGGTTAGAGAATCCTTTCTCCAAGCCATCACTCAAGCTAGTTTATTTTTGAAGCGTTTCTTCATCTTAGCCTTGTCTAGTGCGAGATGCTGGCCATATCTGATTTTTATTTTATTTTAATAACCCACCACTTACGTTCACGTGTGTTGAATAAAGGTTTCTAGATTTTTCCAGAAATCTTGCATTTCCAGCAATATGGTATTCAACTTACACTACTCAGCTAGCTTAATCTTATTACTTAAATGCACTCCGCCCATAATCAATTTATGGTTACATTCCCCAAACAAGTGGAATACGAGAAAAAAAATCTAAAATCTACATTATTTCTAGCTAGCATCCAATCCGAATAAGTAATTCGCAGAGGAAGGCATACTATTGGTCCACATACCAATTCTCTCAAGATAGTACCTTGCCATTTGCTCAGACACTGCTTTCACATCTATCAAACCTCCTAATCTTTCCAACCTTATCTATCTTGAGATCATGGATACCATTCTAATTCATCATTAAAACTACATGCTTTGAACCCTTTGAAAAAAGGAAAAGACACTTGCATGAACCTGTAAACTTTTACAGCCAACATTAGCCACAGTCAGCTTTCTGCATATGTATGGACAACATTGCAGACATAGTGCACTTTATTTTACAAGTATGAAAACACCTCTTAAAGATTCCCATTCCCATGTTGAGAATCTATTGTGGAATCCCTAAGATCCAGATTGTAACAGCAGGGAGGTGACAATGATTCAGTGGTTAACAACACAAACTAACAACCTGAGTGTGCCAAGTTCGAATCCAGTTCATCTCATGGTAACACTGTCACTTAAGAATATTGCAACCTTCATATGCTCCCTCCCATTACCTAATGTCTTACAAGAAAGAATTCTAACTAGAAAAATATCAGAGAAACGAATGTCAACAATCATCGAATGGCAGCCGTGAGTGAACGGATGTTAAAAAAAAAAAAAAAAAAAATGTAAATTTAAGTGAAACGAAATTTAGCAAGTCGACTGTAGAGCCTAGCAAAAAAAACTCTACTGCTAATAACAACTAATAAGCGTGTTTTAATTTTTAACTACTCTGTACTTGTTATGAATATATTAATGAAATGTTATTTCATTTCATTGTTTTGGTAATTATGCAGAGAAAGGACCATGAAATTAAACTGTCACGGTATCTTGTTTATGAAATTGTTATGTGAAACTACAGTCCTATTTGAAAATAAACAAAAATATTTTTGCCAAATTTAACTGATATTCGTTATCAACATACCACTCGCAAATACTATTAAAAATAGGGGGGGGGGGCAGTGTCAGTCTCAGAAGTGGATTTGTTTCCGCTAGGTGGCAGGGTCATTCACAGAGAAGTAGATTTGTTTATTGCGTGCACGTACAAACATGGCAGCCAGTGAAGTACAGTGCATAATACAGGTTTTTATATCTCAAAAACTACTTGTCTGTGCTAAATTTAAATGAGATTTTCTTATCCAGCATTATCCTTTAAAAGTCGTCATTTTAAAGAAAATTGTGGAGACGGACCTAAATGTAAAAATTTACCATTAGTTATCAACAGTAGAGTTGTTTTATTTTCTTGCTACGGTCGACTCACTAATTCCGTTCCGCTAAAATTTGTGTTCCGTTCCATTTTTTTTTACATCCATTCGCGGCCGCCATGTTGCGTACGACTTTAGTCAAGATTGCCTGGAATTTTAAATGCTATTTTCGTTTTCAGCACCCCCGAAAAACCTTCATGAATGCACTTCTTAAAGGAGTTTTGGTACTTGTACACTTTATCGCCGTAACTGGAGACGCCATTTTATTTCGCGCACTTGCTGTAAAAATCCAAGGGAGAAATCAGTATTTTAAACTATGGCCGAAGCATGAAATAAAAAAATTAAACTGGAGATGCTTCCGGAAAGAATAAATTAATCTAAAATTAAATGAAAAACTTTGTCGTTTTCATTAATTACATCGAAACATTTCCAATTAAACAATTATGGATATTGTTCTCTTTCACTTTTTGGTAAAGGTGCCGCATTTTTCCACCCCCCAAAAATCCGGTGCTTCTACATTTTATAGCCGAAACTGGAGACGCCATTTTATTTAGAGCACCTGTCGATTAGAATCAAAGGGAAAAAAAAAAAAAAGAAAAAAGAAAAAGTATTTTAAACTATGGCCGAAGTTAGAAATAACAAAAAATTTATACTAGTAAACTTCCGGAAAGAACTATGAAAAAAAAGGGTAAATATGAAGAATTACTCCACCCTCGAAAATTCCTTTTAAATTACCACTCTTCAAGGTTTTCGGGGTCACTGAATACGAAAATAACGTTTAAAATTACGGCAAACGAGTAGTTTCCAAGATATGAAGAAATGTTAGTTTTTAAAAAGGGGGGGGGGAATCACTTTTCTATAATAATTTAACGTAAAATGAGCACCCACTTTGTGGCCACGATTATTTTTTCCAAGAGGGGGGGGGAGACTTTCTTTCCACCCTCGGAAAATCCTTTAAAATTACAAGAAACAAGTAATTTCCAAGATATGAAGAAATGCACTCACTTTATGATCAACTTTTTTTTTTTTTAGGGGGGGGGGAGAACTGCCGGTTTGTTTTTCGTTCTTTTTTTTTTGGAGGGAGATATTCAGTTATAGAACTTCTAGTTTTTTTTTTAACAGGCGCTTATGCAGTTTAACTGTTTTGAGCAGACGAACTGTATTATATTTTACAAAAAATCTGTTTACATTTGGTGGGAGGCGGTGGAGGGGCAGGGGGTGTTGTGGCGGCCGCCACAACACCGCCACCACCTCCCACCAAATGTAAAGAAAATTTTTGTAAAATATTAAACAGTTCTTCTGCTCGGTTAATGTTGGCGCGTTACTTACGTTAAAACAGTTAATTAAACTGCATAAGCACCTGTTAAAAAAAAATATACAAGTTCTATAATTGAATATCCCCCTCAAAAAAAAAGAAAAAAGTGACTATGAAGTGAGTGCATTTCTTCATATTGTTTCTTAAAATTTTTTTAAAAATTTTAGTGGTAATTTTAAAGGATTTTCTGAGGGTGGAAAGAAAGCCCCTAGTATTATTTTACTTTAAGGCCCGTCTCACGTTCGTATAGAAGAAAATGTTTTTTTTGTAGATTCCAGTGTGCTGAAAAAGAATATGAAAACCGTTTCCGTCGGAAATTTACCGTTTGCATGGTATGAACCTCGGAATGTTGGAAGTACGCGCGAGCGCGCGGAAACATAAGCGAGCTTTTTTAATGGCGGAATCGCGCGCGCACTCGCGTACCTGACGGCCTTTTCATAGAGCAATGTAATGTTTGGCGGAAAATTTCAAAGTAGATGAAAAACAAGAAAAATAAAACAACTTTGCGGGGGAGGGGGATGTCGGAAAGACCCTTTTTTGTGGCGGACAAATCAGTTTTTTTTTAGGGGGGGGGGTGAAGTTGGAATATCATTAATAATCTCGGAAAGACATTTTTTTTTTTTTTTTTTTTCAAAACAGTTCTTGGTACGCTACTACAGAACACCGACCACTCTAATTTGTTTGTTTTATAGGTAATTGAGGTCGCTGACAACTTACATTATCTCCGTTGTTGGCAAATGTTCCTTGGCGCGTGTAACCGGTGGCTGCTGGGTGGGTGCTATAAACAAATATAACTTCCGGCGCAAATTAAACCCCACACCCCCACCCACCCCAATATATACGCGGAAGAATATCAATGAAAGAATTTTTCGAAATTTTTGAAATTATTATATTCTAAAATATATTATAGCACTTTTTGGGTGGAAAATTTAAAATTAGCTGAAAAAGAAATAAAACAAGAAAAGGAAAGCACTCGAAGTTGGAGTAGGGAGGGGGGGTAATTTATCTTTTTTTTTTTTTTTTTTTTTTTTTTTTACCTGGAACATAGAATTTTCAAATTTTCAAAAAGTAACGCACCGACATTTACCAATTAGAACACCATTTAACATTTTCCGAAGATTTTACTGTGTACATTGGGGGCGCGAGCGGGCGGGGGGGGGGCGGATGTGATGTTGGGGCGCGCGCCCCAACATCACATCCGCCCCCCCCCCCCCCCCCCGCCCGCTCGCGCCCCCAATGTACACAGTAAAATCTTCGGAAAATGTTAAATGGTGTTCTAATTGGTAAATGTCGGTGCGTTACTTTTTGAAAATTCTATGTTCCAGGTAAAAAAAAAAAAAAAAAAAAAAAAAAAAGATAAATTACCCCCCCCTCCCTACTCCAACTTCGAGTGCTTTCCTTTTCTTGTTTTATTTCTTTTTCAGCTAATTTTAAATTTTCCACCCAAAAAGTGCTATAATATATTTTAGAATATAATAATTTCAAAAATTTCGAAAAATTCTTTCATTGATATTCTTCCGCGTATATGTGGGGGTGTGGGGTTTAATTTGCGCCGGAAGTTATATTTGTTTATAGCACCCACCCAGCAGCCACCGGTTACACGCGCCAAGGAACATTTGCCAACAACGGAGATAATGTAAGTGTCATTTTGACATTTTTTATCATTCTGATTCCGACTTATCCCCCCTCCCCCCAAAAAAAAGTAATTTGTCCGCCACTAAAGAAAAAGAATTGTTTTGAAAAAAAAAAAAAAGTCTTTCCGAGATTATTAATGATATTCCAACTTCACCCCCCCTCAAAAAAAAAAAAACAAAAAACTGATTTGTCCGCCACAAAAAAAGGGTATTTCCGACATCCCCCTCCCCCGCAAAGTTGTTTTATTTTTCTTGGTTTTTCATCTACTTTGAAATTTTCCGCCAAACATTACATTGCTCTATGAAAAGGCCGTCAGGTACGCGAGTGCGCGCGCGATTCCGCCATTAAAAAAGCTCGCTTATGTTTCCGCGCGCTCGCGCGTACTTCCAGCATTCCGAGGTTCATACCATGCAAACGGTAAATTTCCGACGGAAACGGTTTTCATATTCTTTTTCAGCACACTGGAATCTACAAAAAAAACATTTTCTTCTATACGAACGTGAGACGGGCCTTAAAGTAAAATTTTACCAAGCCCCTCCCCCCTCAAAAAAAAAAAAAAAAAAAAATCGTGGCCACAAAGTGGATGCTCATTTTACGTTGAATTATTATAGAAAAGTGATCCCCACTTTTGTAAAACTAACATTTCTTTATATCTTTAAAACTACTCGTTTGTCGTAATTTTAAACGTTATTTTCGTTTTCAGCGACCCCGAAAACCTTCACGAATGGTAATTTTAAAGGAATTTGAGGGTGGAGTAATTCTTCATATTTATCAAAGGGAATTAGAAAACAAATTGGTACTTATGCACTTTTGTTACCGTGCTGAAATAACGTTATTTTGAAAGCCATTCTTAACATGGGGAAGGTGTTTTGTAACTATTCTGTATTTCCACCTAAAACTTTAATAAAGATATCGTGAAACTTGAATTTAACCTAAAAATCCTATTTAAAAATAGCGTGGTATCAAAAGTGCATAAGCACCAACAAATTTATTTGAATGTTAAAGCTACAGTTAAATACAAAATGGACATTTGTGCACTTTTAACTAAATTAGAAATAATTTTAAATATGTGCATTTGTCCAAATATAGAAATTAAAATTTAATAAAATTGTACCCTTATGGCTGCAATCAAACTTAAAAATATTCGAACACCTGTACCAAATGACCTTTTTCTTTTTTTTTTTTTTTTGCAATGCTTATTTCAGAAATTCCATTCAATTCAATTTTACAAAAGTCTGAACCGTAAATTTGTTTGGCAGCTTTTAATTTTAATAATTGTCATAACTTCAGACTTTTGTTTGGAGTTTTAACAGTTTTAACTATTTTTCTTCATTAAAAGAAGAAAACCCAAAAATACAATCTAGATATAAAAATGAACATTTCATTTATGTCTTCAAGGATTTAAAATACAGCTTTCAAGATTTAAAATTCTGTATTTACGACAATTTATCCAAAAATGATATTAAAATAAGCAATAAGAACGAAGATTTAAATTTAAAAAAAAAAAAAAAAATGGTAAAAATTTTGGTAAAGTTTGCAGCTAAAATTTTCAAAGACCAATTAAAAAAAAAAAAATGGTAACCACTTCTTTGGGTATTAAAAAAATTAACACTCGCTTCCAATTTTAGATTTCATTCATTCGAAAAATGCGAACTATTGGATATTAATTTTGGCACTTACATTTGGTTATCAAAACTCTTGTATTCGTTGGCGGTAGGACGGTGTTCAAAGCAGGACATGATTTCATTTCAGAAAAGAAAACGTTGACTCCAAGCTGTGGTCATGCAATGCAATGCTTTTACCGAAAACCCCCGATTCTAGTCGAAATGTCTCACCAATAAATATAATTTTTAGTCTAAGTTTTTTGGGGGATTTTTTACCGCCTTTTAAAAAAGGGATTTTTAAACAGTGAACATTAAACATGATAGTTAAAAAAAAAACATAAGAAGTTTTTAAATAAATATTTCTTAAAAAAAAAAAAAAAAGAAGAAGCAAGTTAGAATCTAATCTTTAAGTTTTCGGTAAAGCTTCATCAGTTTTATTCACGTTAGAAATAAACAATTTACTATTAGCTTTTAGTTATAACGTAAGATTATAGTAATTGATTTCAAATAAGATGACTTTACGAGAAAGAATTAAGCCAATGACAAGTGTTTTATATATATATATATATATATATATATATATATATATATATATATATATATAGAAAATTTTAGTCATTCAATGAATTTAAAAATTTATGACGTGAAATGTTTAAATTTCAAATCAAAAGATTTTTATTATTCTATGTAAGACAAAGTCTATTTTTTTATTCTGAAGAATATATATATATATATATATATATATATATATATATATATATATATATATATATATATATATATTGAAACATATGTAACTAAGCAGATAAAACGGTGTGTGTATATATATATATATATATATATATATATATATATATATATATATATATATATATGCCAGCATTGCTTCCAACAAAGACTTTATCAGATGAATGATGACTCTGGGTTCAAGCATGGTTTTGGACCGAAGCATCATTGCCACAAGCGCAGGGCACTCAGCAGTATCTCACGATACCACCAGACTTTGTTGCATTGTTTTTAATCTATGGGATTACCATATCCACGCTGATGTAGATAGAGCTCTGTCTTGTATTTTCTTTGTGTATTTTTTCTTGTTTGACGGAGAAATACTAAGCGCTCCTTCTGAAGCCAAGCCTGCGTCTCTTTTGATTTATGAGCCAGCTCTGAGTCCTGCTGCCACACCCAGAGTCTGTCAGCAGCCACCTGAGGGTATCACCACACTTTTCAGCACATCCAGGTACACTTTGGTGTGGACTTTCAAGCCGACTTCGAAGATGTGAGGTAGCATGATGTGGCCCTCACTTGAAACCACACCAAAGACCATAACTGGCCGGACACTTCGTTGAGCTGTGCCCTCAAACGTTGAACCGTCCAGATTTGCATTTTGAGGGTGTTGGCAATGGTCCTGTTGTCATAACTTGGATTAGTAGAGAAAATGAGTTGTAAAAGCAGTGCATCTTTGATCTTGCTTGTGAACTTTGTGTCACTTTCAGACATGATAGAAGGCTTTTATCGCTCTTGTGATTTGAACACAACTGGCCAACAAGTAGATGGTCTACAACAAAAAAAGAAAACCGGTTTTCATCAAACAGAAATGGAATCATGTCATCTTTTCTGAGGCGGCAATTCTTATCATTCTACCCTGTAGTAATCCAAGTTAAGAATGTATTTGTAGGAAAAATCCAAATAATATCCATTGGGTTATATAAAAGTGCTATATAACAAATAGAGTTATTTATATATTAATATTTATTTATAGACATGTAACAGGCTTCACTACACTGGCATGACAATGTTTCAATCTATAACATCATTATTAATAACATCAGCAAATGTATGTCTTTTCCATTAGGCTCCCTAAATGGCTATCTAATGGAAAAGACAAACTTTTCGCCTGATGAGTTCTTGGTTATTATTTAAAACATTGTCATGTCAGTGTAGTAAAATCTGTTATATGTCTGTGGAAATATGATTTTTTTCAATTATATTTCACTTTTTTTTAATACAGTCATCCTAAAGTTATGAAGCTCAATCAATCATTGATTGATATAATAACCAAAGGAATGATTTTGCACTTTGAAACAGTTATTGTCGAGAACTGTAAACGTTAATGTAATTAAAGGAATAAATGGTAAGATGGTCAACATCATTAAATTTGTAAAATAGACTTTTGTTATTTCTTATATATATATATATATATATATATATATAAGAACAAGTATTTAATAAAACATGTAAAAAAACACTTTGAAAAAAAATTAAAAACATATTTAATTTTAAAAAGGAAACACTAAATAAGTGGATAGTCCTTAATCCACAGAGTTTCGAAGAAATACTTTCCTTCTCATCAAAGGATAAGATTTAGCAAAATGTGGGATCGGATTTTGCTTGCAAAAGTATTTGATGAAACAACAAGTAAGTCATAGATCTTACTTGATAACAAAAAATGAAGCAGAAGGGATAGGGTGAATAAAAAAATGATTTCATTTTTTTTGTTTTATTTTACTTCAGTCGAAGTTCTCAGAAATCAAGAGGCCCACGACCTGGGGCTAACACTTGAAGTCTATATGAGATACATAGGTATCGAATGTTCCACTTAAGTTACTTATATCTCAAGCATTGAGAACATACTTTTCCTCTCCCCAATTAACCATTTTCATATGTTGTAGTATATCTTTTGTTTTGGTCTCTTGGTATTACTGAATTCCAGAACAAGAATTTATCTAGTCTGGTGGAGTATCCAGTTTCGTGCTGTTACTTGAGGTAACATCACTTGGAAAAGGTGTACCATTCCTTGTAAAAGCTAATATATTAGCCATAGCGAGATCTTATTTGGGCAGCCAATACTATGTGATTTTTTTTTTTTTTTTTACACAGTGATCACCACTTATCAAGGCCCGGAAGCCACTCAGGGATAAGGGTTATTGCAAGTACATTACGTTAGTGTGGAGATTTGATGAAGTGTTTACGTAAGGAGGTGGTTCATTAGGAATTTGTTAACATTGGACTTGAACACATCCAAGTTGTAGTCCGGTGGGAAGCAGGCAGACGGAACAGAGTTCCACAGGCATGCAGTTCTAAGAAAGAAGCTTTGTTCATGGAATCCGCATTTTGATTTAGGCACAGATCTAGAGTGGGGGAAATTTTTCACAGTGGATTCAGCTAGACGGGTGTTTTTCGTGAAAGATTGGCGAGGGGGGACCAGAGATTGGAGTTCAGATGAGCACCTGCCATGGAAATAGCGATAAAACAATGATAGGCTCGCAACGTCTCTTCTGTGGGAGAGAGGTTGCAGGGTAGAGAAAAGGGCATCCCCCACTAAGCCACGAAGTCTATTTTGTACTCTGTCAAGGCAGGATAGGCTGTTTTTAGCAGCTCCTGCCCAGATATGGCAACAGTATTCCATCCTTGGACGTACTTGGCTTTTATATAGATAGAGAATTGCATCAGTAGTGAGATATCTTCTGGAGCGGTAGAAGGATCCCACCATCTTTCCAGCGACCATGTGATTTTGAATATTTGGTCAGGGTTTACTTCTATGGAAAAAGTATCCTCATGCCAGATTGTTTTGACAAACTCCTGTACAGATAGACCTTAGACACTTGAGGACAGTGTCAAGTTCTCTCTGGTGGAGGGTAAAGTATCCAATGACGGTAAAATCCAAAAATGCAGAATCCAAGAAAGTTTGTTAAATTTCCATTCGCACAAGTAATATATATATTTACAAACAAACGTTTGAGCACTTTACGAGTGGCGGACGGATGTTTATTTAAATAGACATTCGGACAGATTAATTGCGGCCACCGCTTCCGTAGTCAGGGGGTAGAACTGCCGACTGTCATCACGACAGTTCTAGGTTCGATCCTCGGCTTGAGATAGGTGTTAGTCTAGCGGCACTGATGAGTTGTGAAACAACGAAACAGGACTGTATGTCGATGACTAAAATATATTTTATATATATATATATATATATATATATATATATACTAGCCCGGCATTGCTCGGTTGTAAAATATGCTTAAATATGATATTTTGATTAATGCAGTCGAAACCAAACGTTTAGCTTACTAGTTACCTTTTCCTTTGACGTTAATACCTGACCTATGAAGACATGTTTGCTGCAAGGCTAAAAATTAAAACATGAACCTATAGTTATTATGTTACACATGCATACATAATGCCGTCAACGTTCACCTGGCAAATTCCATTTTTTTAATTTTCACATTTTTGCCCAGATTTTTTCCAACTAAAACCCAAATATAAAGTTTTGCATGGGTTCGAATACCCTATATGTTAAGTTTCATGTCAGTAGACTAAAAACTGACAGAGGAGTTTGATAGGCAAAATTTTTTAAACAAATATATATACGCATACATAAATATGTATAGAAAGAGGTTTGTGTTTATTATAACCATTTTACACAAATATTACGCAAGTATAAATTATGTAGAATAGCTGCATGAATATAATTACACGTAATAGTTAACTAAAGATGATCATCCCATAAGAAAGATTGTTGCAAGTTCGTCTGCTATACAGTACCCAGCTAGCTTAGTCTTATTACTTAAATGCGACCGAGCCATAATCAATTTATGGTTTCATTTCTTGAATGGAATATGTGACACATACGATATAATTGAATGTATACTAAATATAATTAGATCTTTCTTAGACAATAGGACCAGCTAGGTTGTCATTGATGGACATAAATCCAATCAGTATAGCATTAATGTAGGAATGTCTTAAGAGTCAATGCTTGGGCCACTATTATTCCTGATATTCATAAACAGCCTCCCTGATAATATTGTACCCGAGATGGGTATATTTTCTGATGATACAATGCTCTATAACATGCACGAGGGAAGAACAGATGTACACAAATCCAAGACAATGGCTGAATATCGTTAGAAAGTGACCTCCAGACTGTAGTAGAACGGGGCCATAAATGGATGATAACATTTAATGCTATTAAGACTAACCTGCTTTCCTTTAACAATTACAAGAAGCGTCTCCAACCACCAATATCCATGACAAATAATACCTTACTTGAGAATTCTTTCTTCAAACTCCTTGGCTTAAACAAATACATTGTACACTGCTGCAAACAAGGTGGGTTCCCTCTATCAAGCTAGAAAACTACTCACACCTGAGAATATCATATACCTGTACAAGGCCACCATTTGCCCATGCATGCAGCAGTGTTACCACATTTGGGCTGGTACATCTGCCACTGGCCTCTCCCTCTTGGATAGGGCCCAAAAAAGAGTTTTCAATCTAATAGGTACCACTTCGTCAACTAAGCTCCAACCCCTGTCCCATCACCGCAATGTTTCATCTCTGTGCTTGTTTTACAAATATTTTAATGAAACATGTTCTGATGAACTCTTTACACTTGTGTCCCTTCGACGTACATATTCTCGACAAACCTGCTTAGCAACAAAATCTCACCCCTTCACTTTTGTTGTTCCCAAACGCCAGAAAGCTTTCTACTCTAACAGTTTCTTCCCTCGAACAGCTAGACTTTGGAATTTCCTTTCTGCTACCTGCTTTCTTGATTATACTGATATGCAGAAGTTTAAATGTAATGTAAACAAACATTTTGTTAATCTTTCCTATACATGATCCCAAATAGTAGCCCTGACGTCCAAGTGGTGATGTACCTTGTTAGGGGTGATCAAGAGTAAAAAAATTTTTTAAATCTACATCACTTCTAACTAGCATCCAATCCAAATAAATAATTGCACAGGAAGGCACGCTATTCGTCCATGTTCTGATTTCTGTTTTTGCTAATCGGTCAGAATTTTCAACACAACCAAATTTCCTCCATGACATTGTACAGAATCTAATTAGGTCTAATCGATGTAGACGTCATCAGGGGCCGAAATGGCAGGAGAGCGTCGATGGATACTGGATCGGTAGTAGGATGTTGCTGAGAATTAGAACAGGAGGAGAACGTCATCAGGAGATGGCATGGCAGGATGACATTATCAAAAGCTGAAACGGTAGGATAACATCACCAGTAGCTTGAATGGCAGGAGGACGTCGTCGGAAGCTGAAGCAACAGGAGTTGGAACAGTAGGATGGCGTTACCAGGAGCTAGAATGGCCGAAGGAAATTACTGACAGTTGGAACAATGGAAAGACATTGCTAGGAGCTGGAAACATAAGCTGGGTCAGAAGTTGGGAGCGGATTAATCAAAAGGACATCTCAAGAAACAGTAGCAGCAAAAAGTTCTAGGAGGGATTGAAGTTGAATTGCAGTAGTTGTTGAAAAGTTGCTTCCAACAGTGTAGTTGGTAGTTAGTTCGCATTTCATCAGATCAGCAGTGGGCCTGCTGTTCTTTTAAAAGTGTTGGTGACCACGGATCTCCAAATTGTAAACCCAAGTAAAGACAGTAGTGTCCCATTGCTTTTCGTCTTGATTCGGGGGCGCATCTCCCCTAGTGAGTTAAACGCACACCCAGATACCAACCTGGAAATTTCTACAATAACACGTACATACTGCACTTAGACTTCCCAAATGGTCACCCATCTGGTATTGGCCAGGCTCATCATTGCTTAACTTCGGTTATCTGGTGAGAACAAGTGTGTCACCATGATTGTGCCGTATATGCCACATTTAGTAGTTACGCAAAGTTGACCTAAATAATTATTGTATTTAAACAGTAGTTGAAGAGTTGCCCTGTAAAGGGTAGTTGTGTCTTAAGAGGAACAGTTGCTGCTGCTGCTGCTGCTGCTGCTGCTTGTTTGTTTGTCTATTTGTTGATCATCATTCATGATTATGATTTTTTGTTGTCATTCGTTTCCCTGATATCTTCCTATTAAGAATTCTTTATAGAAGGATATCGGGTACTTACAACAGGGACCACATGAAGGTTGCCAACATTCCTAAGTGAAATTGTTTCTGTGGAACGAACTGGGGTAGAACTTGACACACCTAGATTGTCAGCTAGCTTGGTTAATCAGAGGAGTCACTTGGTTTTTTTTTCAGAGAAGTCACCACTGATCAAGGCCTAGAGGCCACTCGAGGATAAGGGTTAATGAGTTTACAGTGGTCAAAGGGAACATGTTGTAGTAATTGTTACTAGTGGAAAGTTGGTAAATCAGATTACTTAAGGGGATGGTTCATCAAGAATTTGTTCACGTTGGACTTGAAGACAACCAAACTTTGTTTATGGAATCTACATTTAGGTTTAGGCACAGATAAAGAGTGGGAGAAATTATTGATAGCGGTTTCAGTTAGATGAGTGGTTTTTCATGAAAGTCAGGCCAGGGGATACTTTAGATTGGAGCTCAGACGAGCACTTGCTATGAAAATAATGATAAAGCAGGGATAGGATCACAGTATCTCTTCTGTATGAAAGAGGTTGCAGAGAAGAGAGAAGGGTATCCCTCACCAGGCTAAGACGTCAATTTTGAACTCTGCCAAGGCAAGATAAGCTGATTCTAGCAGCTCCCACCCAAATGTGGTAACAGTACTCCATTCTTGGATGTACCTGGCTCTTATACAGATAGAGAACTGCATCATCAGTGAGATATCTACTGGAGTGGTAGTCTTGCATAGGAGATTTCATATTGGGGAGGCGGTTAAGGGGGAGATAACATTAATACCTTTTACAGTCTGTGGTTTCTTATAACATATATCGTAGAGAGGAGGGAGGGAGTGATCAGTTCTTTTACACCAGAGGGGACATTACTTAGATGGAGAGGGGGACGCATTACTTAGATGAGTTATACACAATGTTCATTAAACGATGAGTGGGAACAAAGTTCATTAATAATGATGATTTCACATTACCTTCAATTTGGTAGAAAGACGACACGAAGACGGCAGTTTAAAAAATATGAGATGTTCTTTTATTCCATTTGACCGGTCAAAATGATGATGACATCCAGGAATTCAAAGTTATTTCTACATGTTTAAAACTTTCCCCTTCGCTTCTAAAGGGGGACCCTCCTCTGATTCGATCCCGACTCAACCCTGGCTCCGTCTCTCTCTGTCCGTCCGTCTGTCCAATCTCACTAAAACTAGCAAACTATACTGAGAATTCATTTTTGCTATGACGTCATGTATGGCTTCAAAATGTACCACACATACATGGAAACTCACGTGGCCTAAACATGCATGGTTCGCACATGTCCAAACCATTTCTGCAAACAAAGAATTCTTACTAACCTATTTTTCGACCTAACTTATTTTTCAATATGTTTTTAATTTGCTATTATTCGTTATTTTCTCTGACCTTATTCTAATTCACTTTTCACAAAAAGAATCGAACAATTAAAATTCCTTTTCCAACAACATCTCTAAACTATTTTATGTGAAACTGAACAATGCGAATTCCTTTCTGAATCTATTTCTGAACCTTGCTTACAAAGTTCGAATATCGGTCTATCTAATGCTTTTCTTACTTACAAGAAAAGGGCTCTTTTCTTGTAACACTATCGAAGGATCCCACTATTTTTCCAGCAGCCTTAGCAACAGATTTGATGTACGTGTTCCATCTCAGATCAGGAGTAAAGATCAAACCTAGAAGCTTGTCAAAACATGGAGCCTCCCTAAAATGAGAGCCATTCATTTCGATTGATGCCAGACGGGGATTAGAGCATTGATGATGGAAAGAGAGAAGTTTGGTTTTAGATGCATTAAAATTAAACAACCACCTTTTTCCCCATTGCATCACGTGATCAAGATCAGAGAAGAGGGAATCAGAGAGAACTTGGTCGTTTACGGCATTTGATGTGTTACCATAAATGGTAGTATCGTCAGCATAAATGTCAACGAATGATCTTAGGATGTGATTTGGGAGATCATTTATGGAGATCAGGAAGAGAGTTCGGCCTAAGATGGATCCCTGAGGGACGCCAGAATTAATACTGTGAGCTTCTAATTTCTGCCCATCAACCACTACTCTTATGAATCTATTAGAGAGAAATGATTTAATAACTTAAAAGACATTTCCAGCTATACTGTAGCTGGAGATTTTGTGGAGTAGACCTTTATGCCATACCCTATGATAGGCCTTTGATATGTCAAGGACAATTGCCCTAGGAAGGAAGCCTCAGTCGAGAGATTCGCTAATCCTATGAGATATAACTGTCAGCACATCTGCTGTAGATCTAGCAGAATCGAAAACCATATTGCATACCACTAAGGTAATTTTTGCTGACGTAGTTGACTACTTTTCTATTTAACATAGATTCCAGCAACTTACTCATCACACACAGGAGACTGATTGGTCTGTATTGAGAGGGAGATGACCAATCACCTGAACTTTTAAATACAGGACATACTGATGAGGTTTTCCAGGGTATTAGGAAGCAATTCTCCTTATGACAGCGCTTAAACAGCTTTGTTAGAATGGGAGCTAGTTCTGGTTGAAGTTTTTTTTAGCGATAATTGGAATGCCGTCAGGGCCAGTTGCTTTACTGGAATCAAGGTTTTTAATTAGCTTGGCAACATCATGCACAGATATTCATATATTGCATACTGTGTTTTCAGACACAGGAGTAAATACAGGGAGTTGGCTGATCACATAGGGTAGAATTAGCTGCAAAGTTTTGGGCAAAGAGTTTGGCTTTGTCCAATGCTGGCGAGATTTCCTTAAGTCCATTGATGATGATTGGGATAGAGTACACACTTCTATTCAGGATTCTGCTTGCTATTTGCCGAAATTAGTGGGAACCAAGCTGCTGCTCAGCTACTTTGGACTTGATGGACTAAGTATACAACTCTCTTGCATTCTTTGTTACTCTTTTACAGTGGTTCCTGGCAGTCCTGAAGGCAACTTTAGTGTCAGTACATCTATTTTGTTGGAAGCAATGGAAATACTGATTTCTGTATGCAATGGCAGCAGCACAATGTGGAGATAACCACAGCTGGTTGTTAGGTTTTTGCTGGAATTTTTAAGGGTATGAAAGGGTCTATACTTACAATTAATGATTTTGTCAGCTCTGATACTATGAAGGACATGTCATTTTTAAACATAGAACGCAGGGTAGATTTGGTATAAATATACAAAAGCTATCCCAGTCAGCCATAGAGTATCAGTATACTGTACGATGGAGAGGTATGTCAGAGAACTTATTACATCTCATTTTTATCTTAACTGATACAACCGAGTGGTCAGAAGATCCCAGTAGGGACAGAACGGAAGATGAACATAGCTCAGAGCAAGTTGTGAGAAAAAGGTCTTGGAGACTTGCATACTGATCATCAGTGTCAGGCACATGGGTGGGTTCATGAACAATGAGGTCATAAGCAATTGAGAAATCGTGACAGAATCTCCCCTCGTCTGTCTTGTTTGAGTGGGCTAACCATTTCACATTGTGAACATTGAAGTCTCCACAGCCAAAGAATGAGCAGACAGAATGTGGTCAATTTTCTCTGATATGCTCTTTAAGATAGAAACTCAACTTATGAGGGTGATAGAGGGCAAATATGAATACAGTGGTGTGAGCAAGTGCAATCTGAAAGCACATATAGGGCAATTTAGGGTCTTCTTTGGAGATGTTCCTCCCACATGGAAAGCCATCTCTAATGTAGATCTTCTTTGGAGATGTTCCAATGGAAAATCATCTCTAATGTAGATCTTCTTTGGAGATGTTCCAATGGAAAATCATCTCTAATGTAGATCCTCTTTTGAGATGATCCAATGGAAAATCATCTCTAATGTAGATCTTCTTTGGAGATGATCCAATGGAAAATCATCTCTAATGTAGATCCTCTTTTGAGATGATCCAATGGAAAATCATCTCTAATGTAGATCCTCTTTTGAGATGTTCCAATGAAAAATCATCTCTAATGTAAATCTTCTTTGGAAATGTTCCAATGGAAAATCATCTCTAATGTAGATCTTCTTTGGAGATGATCCAATGGAAAATCATCTCTAATGTAGATCTTCTTTGGAAATGTTCCAATGGAAAATCATCTCTAATGTAGATCTTTATTTTAAGCATATTTGGACCTACAAATAAAGAATGGGGTTGCTATGAAAATTTGAAATATTTCAGTATGTATTTATTTATAAATAAAAATATCCAGGTAGGATTTTGCTTTTGTGATAGTTACGTTTTGTAAAATTTTGCTTTTGTAACATTTTCGCTTTTGTAACATTTCGCTTTTGTAACATTTTGCTTTTGTAACATTTTGCTTTTGTAACGTTTAGCTTTTGTAGCATTTTGCTTTTGTAACATTTTGCTTTTGTAACATTTTCGCTTTTGTAACATTTTGCTTTTGTAACATTTAGCTTTTGTAGCATTTTGCTTTTGTAACATTTTGCTTTTGTAACATTTTCGCTTTTGTAACATTTTCGCTTTTGTAACATTTTGCTTTTGTAACATTTTCGCTTTTGTAACATTTTGCTTTTGTAACATTTTCGATTTTGTAACATTTTGATTTTGTAACATTTTCGCTTTTGTAACATTTTGCTTTTGTAACATTTTCAGGTTTGTGACATTTTGCTTTTGTAAAATTTTCGCTTTTGTAACATTTTGTTTCTGTAACATTTTCGCTTTTGTAAAATTTTCGCTTTTGTAACATTTTCGCTTTTGTAACATTTTGCTTTTGTTACATTTTGCTTTTGTAACATTTTCGCTTTTGTAACGTTTTGCTTTTGTAACATTTTCGGTTTTGTAACATTTTGCTTGTGTAACATTTTCGCTTTTGTAACATTTTCGCTTTTGTAGCATTTAGCTTTTGTAACATTTTCGCTTTTGTAACATTTTGCTTTTGTAACATTTTCGCTTTTGTAACATTTTCGCTTTTGTAACATTTTCGCTTTTGTGACATTTTGCTTTTGTTACATTTTCGCTTTTGTAACATTTTCGCTTTTGTAACATTTCGCTTTTGTAACATTTCGCTTTTGTAATATTTTGCTTTTGTAAAATTTCGCTTTTGTAACATTTCGCTTTTGTAACATTTTGCTTTTGTAACATTTTGCTTTTGTAACATTTTGCTTTTGTAACATTTAGCTTTTGTAACATTTTGCTTTTGTAACATTTTCGCTTTTGTAACATTTTGCTTTTGTAATATTTTTGCTTTTGTAACATTTTCGCTTGTGTAACATTTTCGCTTGTGTAACATTTTGCTTTTGTAACATTTTGCTTTTGTAACATTTTCGCTTTTGTAACATTTTCGCTTTTGTAACATTTTGGTTTTGTAACATTTCGCTTTTGTAATATTTTGCTTTTGTAACATTTTGCTTTTGTAACATTTTCGCTTTTGTAACATTTTCGCTTTTGTAACATTTTCGCTTTTGTAACATTTTGCTTTTGTAACATTTTGCTTTTGTAACATTTCGCTTTTGTAACATTTTCGCTTTTGTAACATTTTGCTTTTGTAATATTTTGCTTTTGTAACATTTCGCTTTTGTAACATTTTGCTTTTGTAATATTTTTCTGTTGTAATATTTTGCTTTTGTAACATTTCGCTTTTGTAACATTTCGCTTTTGTAACATTTTCGCTTTTGTAACATTTTCGCTTTTGTAACATTTTGCTTTTGTAACATTTTGCTTTTGTAACATTTTGCTTTTGTAACATTTTGCTTTTGTAACATTTTCGCTTTTGTAACATTTTCGCTTTTGTGATAATTACATTTTGTAACATTTTCGCTTTTGTGGATTACAACAAGCTAACATGGCGACCGTCTAACTCCCATTTGTTTCCACGTGCGGTACCCACACAAACTTTATTTATCATTTTACAGAACTGCTCTCATCGATACACCGACACACCCACACCCACGACAACACGTCAACACACTGAATACCTTTTACTTTCTTTCTTCTTTAACCAGCCTCCTTCGTCCTGATGACTACTGGCTACAAACATGTGTAAACGGAACTATTCTCTCCTTCAACAAGCCTTACTAAAGTCTAATCTTCATCTCCACCTCAGGTACTATTATTAATGAAAGGTTTGTATCTGTAGCCGCTGAAACTCGCTACAATCATAGGCAGGAGTTAATTCTTGTGGCCCGAGATTTGAAATCCATTTCCTCCCTGGCTTGTCTAATCAGTAGCCAGCTCTCAATCATGTGACCGAGTACATAAGAGGCAAAATCTGAAACTCCTACTCTCTCTTTCCTCCTGACCCTTCCAGGCAGCAGACTTCACCGGGGCCTTTTGCCTCAAGCTGAACGTGAGTACAACAAGCAAACATGGCGACCTTCTAACTCCCATTTGTTTCCACGTGCGGTACCCACACAAACTTTATTTATCATGCTACAGAACTGCTCTCGTCAATACACCGACACACACACACAACAATGACAACACGTAAACACACTGAATACCTTTTCCTTTCTTTCTCCTTTAACCTTCCTCCTTCGTCTTGAACTGAGCTGTTCTCTCTTCAACAAGCCGGCAATGTATTAAATCTATCTTTACACAAGAACACTTCCACCTACTAATCCGTTTCTCTTGTGTACATGCTACTAACGAAGATGACAAATAAAGTTGTTTATTAAATGTAAAAATGAAACTTCTTTTCATTGTCTTCATTATTAACTAAATGTAATACTTGAGTAACTCGGTTAAATTTGCTAAAGTCATTCCTGACTTGATTTGAATGGAAATTGTCTATCCCTTTTAACATTCAACACTAGGTGGCACATTTATTAGTGTGACAATTTGAAAAGTATACTTAAAAAGTGGAATGGCGTTGGCTATTTTTTTTTTTTTTTTTTTTTTTTTGTAAAAGGAAATGTGAGAAAACGTTGAATTCAAAATTGGAGAACGTGTTTATTTTCAGGGGAAATTCAGCAAGTGAATGACAAGCCGCAAATGGACAACAATAAATTCCAATGATGAATTTTAACAATAGTATTTAGAGTGAGGTGACCGGGGGCAAGTGTAGAAAGAAAAATAATTAGGTAAATAAATTAATACATAACTGAAATAAAACAGACATTTTTAAATAATTTTTTTTTTTTTAATGCTTACTTAATTGGGAATTATATTTCTTGGTCTCTCCTTTCAACTGTTGCATCCATTGCTCTCTCTCTCTCTCTCTCTCTCTCTCTCTCTCTCTCTCTCTCTCTCTCTCTCTCTCTCTCTCTCTCCAAACACCAAATGCCATCTCTAATTCTTCCTCAATTATATTTCCTCTTGAAGAAAAAAGACTTTTCTGTTTCCACTACCTTAGCAGTACCATTCTCATATAATCCGACTTGTTCAACAAGTCTTGCTCACAAATCTCTCTGATGAAGTTCATCCAGTCAAAGATTGTGTGTGATGCAACACCGATTTCCTCCTGAATTCTGCATTGCTTCATGTCAATATTCCATAAAAACAACGGTATTATTATATATCTTATGTGTAGATTAATTTAAAAAAAAAAAAGACCCTTTGCGTTTGGTAATTGTTGACAGACATTGTTTGCATCTCCATTGGCAACCATCTTTTTGTTTCCTTTTTATCAAAGACCTGAGTATTTCAGAAGCCTCACATGTGCTCGAATTGGCTATCAAACACAGTGAAGCTTCAAAGTGGACTTCATTTCCCATTAGTTTTGGTAAAATGTAAGTATAATTCCAGTTAAAATCCTGAATTTCTTGTGATGAGAGCAGATGGTCCATTATGAATTCTTTACTTACACAAACACTTCCTAAATTGCCATTCTCATTTGCTAAATAAATTCGGAATATGATTAATAAAATTGCTGAAAGTGCTAAAATATTAGATTGAATGAAATAGCTGAAAGCGACTCAAAATAAATTCTAATAGCTATAGTAAGTTTTTATAGAAACATGCGAAATTGTTTCAACCAATGAAAATCGTTTCAAACTCCAAAGAAATAAGTCTGTAAGGAAATAAAAGAAACAACACCGGTTACGGTGTAGAGTAAGGAGTGATGTCCCTTGAAAAGAGAAAAGAGAGAACGAGTTTGAGCATCAACAAGAGAACACGTGTTAACCCCCTCCCCCCCTCCCCTGGGCATAGCGCCCACGGGAGAGACAGAGTAGAACTCTAGACTGATTGATTCCCCCCACTCAACCGGCAAACCGACTATTGAAGTGAGTAATGTTTTATTGTGTTGTTCGGTATTGCAGTGTTGGCATTTGTTCGTGTTTGTCAATAGATATTTGTCTATTGTACAAGTCTATGTTAGATTAAACTCCAGAATTCCAAAGCCGAGCCACACCAACCACTCCAGGACCTATGCTCACCCGACTCCACCCTTGTACATTTGACCAGGAAGACAAATAGAAATATTCAACTTTTTGAATAGTCACATCTTTTTTATACAAACGAACTTGACTGTTTTTCAACATAACAGAATATTGGTATTTATTTGTTCCCTCCCGAGAGCAAAAGTCCTGTATGTATGTTATACGTTCTCTACATCCGTTTGGTAATAATGTCCAAGCTATATATTGGGTAATCCGCATAGCTGTGTAGATATCCGAATCGGGCTTTTACCAAGCAAGCTGGATCTAAAAAACATTCATATCCTTTTTCTACAAACCCTCCTGATACAGGACTTTTGATAAATGCATTATTTTCACTTTGACTTTCCATGTCTCACTGACTTTAGCAAACAGGGTGCATACCTTTATAACTATTTGCTAATATTTTCTCTCCTCTGATGAGATGGTAGACATCGAAACCCTATAGGTTAAGGAGATTAATTTTCTAAAGCATTCTTTGTCTTGCTTAGAATAATAAAAATTCTTTGATATGAAACTCAACCACTTCATTTCATTTCAATGAGAGTTTTTTTAAAATTCATTGAATTACAATTTAATTTATTTGCTCTATCTTGCATATCGAGCAATTCCTGTTTAGATGGGATAACTTATAGAATATTACTGCCAGTAATATTTTGTAAACCTACAATCTCACGTTTCCATAACAACTGATTGTTAAATAAAAACTATTCTGAAGTATATATATATATATATATACGAGGTGCTTTCAATAAGTTTTTAGACTTTTTTTGTACGGGCACTTTTATTGATAGTACACGCATGAAACTCTAGTCCCCTTCAAAGTAATCTCCTCCGGCTGCAATGCACTTGTTGTACCATTCCAACAACTTCTGGAAGGCCCCATGGTAGTCATCTTGTGTGAACGTGTTAATGGCTCTCATCACAGCCTCTTTCATTTCCTCAATTATCTCATAATGACAGCCTCTCAGGTTTTCCTTGAGCTTAGGGAATAACTAAAAGAGAGAACAGTTAACATATGAAGGATAGAATGGATATCCTGTTTGCAATGAAAAGGAAAAAAGTTCATATATGAGAATCTTTTTACGTATACATGCATGCAAGTCAAGCTGTGTCTACAGGGTGGAACGATAAATTTGTCGCCCTAAAGAAAACAATATTACAGCTTTATTTTAAAACTTTTATTGATAAAATCAATTCAGGTGACTTGATTATGTAGTAGAGCTGACATCTATTCAATGTAGCCACCTTCAGCCTCAATCACTGGCTCGATACAAGTCCAGAACTGGAAGCATGCTTTTTCCACAAGTGCTGACGAGAGCTTGGTGAATACTCAGCAAATGGCGACGATCAGGCTTGCTTTAGTGTTATGGGAGGTCATGTTGGTGATGTTCTTGAAGTATGATCAAATAAAGTAGTCCAGCGGGTTCAGATCAGTGGAGGAGGGGATGCCAGTTAGAGAAGGGTACAAAGTCGTAGTACTCCTTCTGAAGCCAAGCCTTGGTCTCTTTGGACTTGTGAGCCGGTGCTGAGTCCTACTGCCACACCCATGATCTACCAGCGGCCACCTGATTGCACCAGGGGATCACCACACACTTCAGCACATCCATATATTTTGGTGTAGACTCGCAAGCCTACTTCAAATATGTGAGGTGGCATGATGTGGCCCTCACTTGAAACCACACTAAAGACCATAACCATGGCTGGAAACTTTGTTGAGCTGTACCCTCAAGCGTTGAACAATCCGAATTTGCATTTTGAGGGTGCTGGCAATGGTCCTGTTGTTATAACTTGGATCGGTAGAAAGTATGAGTTGTACAGTGGCACATTTCCGATCTCGCTCGTTGAACATTGTGTCACTTTCAGACATGATAAGAGGCTCCTATTGCTCTTGAGATTTGTACACAACTAGCCAACCAGTAGATGGTCTGCAACAAAAAAAGAAAACTGGTTTTCATTCATGTGTGTCCAGAAGTAGCCATAATGGATTGTGGTGTCTTCTTGTTAAAGTCGAACCCAGGGTCAGAGCTCTGGGAGGATTTTGGTTGCATCTGAAGAGAGAAAGGATTGGTAGAAACGTTGTAGATGAGTTAGCTTGTTGGTGGTCTCCTGACTGAAAAAAGAAAAAGAGTCTATTTGGCACTCCATTTTATCAACTCTTGTTGTGTACTTAGTTCACCTGAGAGATGGCCTCTAACTGGACAAGCTAGAAAGGAAGTTGAATGCTTGCACCAATCAGAAACTAAGCACAGATTCAAAGTCATAATGGCAGCTCGTTATACGAGTAGCTGTGTTACTTCTGCTTCCGTTGCTGTCGTTATTTTTGTTTTTGTTGTTGCTTTTGTTGTTGTTGTTCTTGTTGAGTATCATTTCTGAGATGTTGTTGGTTTCCCTGATATTTTTTTTTTATATGGAAGTCACCACTTATCAACGCCCAGAAGCCACTCGGGGGATAAGGGTTATTGCGTATACAATAATCAATGGAATAGTATTGTAGTAATCGTTAGTATTGGAGATTTGATGAAGTGTCTTACTTAAGGGGGCGGTTCATCAGGAATTTGTTTATGTTGGACTTGAAGACATTTTTCTAATAAGAATTCTTTCTAGAAAGATATCAGTTATTTATGGGAGAGACCATGTGAAAGTTACCAACGTACCTAAGTAAAAGTGTTTCTGTGGAATGAACTGGATTTGAACTTGGCACACCCAGGCTGTCAGTTTGTGTCGTTAACCACTTGGCCATCGTGACTTCCCTGTTGTTGATGTTGAGCATCATTCATTAATTTTGTATGAATTTGGATGATTATTGTTGGCATTCTTTTTCCTGTTAGAATTTATTCCAGAAAGACATCAAGTACTTACGTAGGGATCAGGTGAAGGTTGCGAACACCCCTAAGTGAAAGTTTTTATTTGGGATGAACTGAATTCAAACTTGATACACCAGGTTTTCAGTCCATGTTATTAACCACTTAGCTATCATCACCTCCCTGCTGCTGTCACACCACTGCTACTGCTGTTGTTGTTGTTGTTGTTGTTGTTGTAGGTAAAAGGGTTTGCTTGTAGTTGAGCATCTTTCATAATGATTTTGTTGGCATTTGTTGCCTCGATATCTTTCTGTTAAGAATTCTTTCTAGAAGGATATTGGTTACTTACGGGAGGGACCATGTGAAAGTTGTCAACATGCCTAAGTGAAAGCGTTTCTGTGGAACGACCTGGATTAGAAAGGGTTGGTAGAAACGATGTGGATGAATCAGCTTGCTGGTGGTCTCCTCACTGTAAAAAAACAGTCTATCTGGCACTCCATTTTATCAAACCGTTTTCAGTCCGTGTTGTTAACCACTAAACCACCATTACATCTTTGCTGCCTCTGCTACTGCTTTTAGCACAGTTGCTACACATTCATCTCTTAACACTAAGTATAGGTGACAATACTAAAAATAAATAAGAGATCCTTAAAAGTTAGTTTCACCTCATGTTCTCATCTTGAATGTTATGTTTCGACCAATGTAACCATGGTGAATCCAAGAATCTGTATGTTGAACTTAGAAATCTGTACAAAATTATTTACTCCGTAGGGGTTGCTGCTTTCATTCCATACAGGCGATACTAAGAATATAATAATGAATTAAAGACTTTGACCTGACTATGGCTGACAGAACAAAACAAGCTACCCCTGTGAATTAAATAAAGAGCTCCATTCAAAATTCTGTACAGTCTCAAGTTCGAAATCTAGATTTCTGAATTCAACAAGATGCACCTGAAGAAGGTTGGAGGTTACATCAGCCGAAACGTTGTGAGAATAACATTCAAAATTAGAGTAGTAGTCTGAATAATCTAAATAACACAAATTATCACTCGTCATTTAAATTATCCAAAGCATAATTTTTGTCTCTTCTTTGGTGAACTAGTATATTATGTAAGGTTAGAATAACATCAAAACATTTGTAAATTTCTAGAGTGACACCTGTTGTATCTTTTCATAATATTTGTTTGTACGAATACGTAATAATAAGGGGAAGAAATAACAAGACGTCATTGGGTTACAAGAGCCATCTTTATCTTCAAAGGGACATAACTCATACTGCTAAAGAACAGTGTAAGATAATCGATAGTATGACATCCTTCTTTCATTTTTCATTAAAGATATGAATGTTCAAGCAGAGTTTGCTGGAAGAAGTTTCAGGTATGAACCTTTCATAAAGGGTCGTACCTTGGGGGGGGGATACGATACGATCTGATCTTGTGATTGCTCCAGATGATTTGCTGTTGCTGAACTTTGTTTTATGTGCAGATCTGTGTGTTTCTGCTGAGGGAATACAGATGCTGGTGTGTGTGTGTGTGTTGGGAGTTTCTTCAGGGTGTATGTTTGAAATAGTGAGTGGCGTAAGCTGAGCGTGATGTAGGGGTGTATTATGTAGAAATGTTTGTGTCATATTAGAAAGTCCAACCTGGCCAATTACAGACCAGTCTCTCTCAAATCAATTGTTTGCAAGATCATGGAGCAGCTAACATCTGAGAGCACTACTGACTACTCCAAGGAAAACAACTTTGTAAACAACAACACGGATTTACTTCTGACAAGTTACCGTCAAAAATCTCATTGAATCCCTGGACATCTGAGTCATAATCTACCAGTTGATGTCATCTTTCTGGATTGGGCTAAGGCTAGTAACATCGTATAACATGAGCAACTTCTCACACAATTACCTTCAGAATCTAGTGTTATACTCTACAGTGGGCCCGTAGTTTGCTCACACCGAAAACAGAGAGTTGTAGTCAATGGAAGTTGCTGTGACTGGGCGGATGTGACTGGCGGTGTGCCACAGAGTTCTGTTTCAGCCCATTGCTCTTCATCCTCTTCCTTGCTAAGATGCTGAGATGCTGAAAAGTTTCGTCTTCATGTTTAGCTGATGATACCAAGATTTTTTTAATCATTACTGATTCACCGGATACCCAGCACTCCAATCTACACAGTAACTTTGATCAACTCCAATCCTGAGCGAATATCATGAGTATGCAGTTCACAGGATACCCAGCACTCCAATCTACACAGTAACTTTGATCAACTCCAATCCTGGGCGAATATCATGAGTATGCAGTTCACAGGATACCCAGCACTCCAATCTACACAGTAACTTTGATCAACTCCAATCCTGGGCGAATATCATGAGTATGCAGTTCACAGGATACCCAGCACTCCAATCTACACAGTAACTTTGATCAACTCCAATCCTGGGCGAATATCATGAGTATGCAGTTCACAGGATACCCAGCACTCCAATCTACACAGTAACTTTGATCAACTCCAATCCTGGGCGAATATCATGAGTATGCAGTTCACAGGATACCCAGCACTCCAATCTACACAGTAACTTTGATCAACTCCAATCCTGGGCGAATATCATGAGTATGCAGTTCACAGGATACCCAGCACTCCAATCTACACAGTAACTTTGATCAACTCCAATCCTGGGCGAATATCATGAGTATGCAGTTCACAGGATACCCAGCACTCCAATCTACACAGTAACTTTGATCAACTCCAATCCTGGGCGAATATCATGAGTATGCAGTTCACAGGATACCCAGCACTCCAATCTACACAGTAACTTTGATCAACTCCAATCCT